>NC_050472.1:21785135-22010291 GCF_013373865.1 Monomorium pharaonis | reverse complement strand
GTGTTTTTTGCAAAAAATTTTAGAAGATTTTTAATGTTCAAAAGTACCGAGTTGTTTTATAATTTAGTTGTTAAATTAAATGCCATTATTTGTCTCTTTTTGCAAGCATGAATAAAAATATCGTTTATTAAATATAATAATAAAGACAGCTAATTTTTATTTTAAATAGCCACATTATTGTATTGTTTATAGAATATTCCGAAGATTTATATATTGGGATATACGATACTTCAGTGATGTATACAATGTATTAATTTAACAGTCTAAGATATCGAGATCGGATAGTTTCTAAGTCAAACGATCGATAGTCAATTTAGTACTCACTGATACGATGCGCAGCAGCGGAAATAATATTACGTTGACCTGTAACAAAGAAACATAAAATCCAAATTATAATAGCGTCCTAAAAATTTTGTCGATATTTCAAACAATAATTAAAGCGCGCACGGGATTTTTTATTTTGTTCATAAGCAGATGTTTAATAAAATAATTATATAATTTGCTAAAAGTTTTAAAAAGTCTATAGTTTTTGTAGATAAAACACTCTTTTTTTAATTGTTACTTAATCATACGAATCATACGAATGTAGAAAATGGAAATAAGCATTGATTTCGCAAATAAGAAATTATATGTTAATAATAAAATACCTTCATGGTTGTTCCGCCGATGCCTGATGCCTTTTTCCAGACTTCCTCTTCCTCTTAGATCTCCTCGTTACACTCACACTCACTCGCGAAAGGGATCTTAAATGAGAAATAGAATACATTAAACCAATTGAATTCTATGACAAAGTAATTTTATATCAAAACATAAGTTTTATATTTCAACACTGATTCTGTATTCTGAACTATTAGATTAAGAAATCTGAAAAATTTTCTAAGATATTATATAGAAATTCTAAAAAAATTTTCACCAAGGACTAGTCCAATATGCGGATCAGTATTAAATAATAATAAAATATAATATCTGATCCTATATTAGTCAAATATAGTATCAAAAGATTTTCGGTTTTCATTTCTGTTTATATTTTCATTTATAATCCTACAAGACGTTTCACTTTTGATTTGATTCAATACGTAAATAAAAGTCAATGTTAATATAGAAGAAATATATAACTCATATTTTTTTATAATAACTAAAAAAGTTTCTTGTTAAAGTTTGCATCTATAATTTTTAGGCAACTTTTACATGACACTACTATTTTCTTATCTGTGCAATTTGTAGTTTATATTTCAAAAAAATTTGTTTGAATAATATTAACTTGAACGTTGAAGTTAAACTCAAAACTTCATACTCGTTGTTGTTCACATTAACTTAAGTAATTTGAAAAAAAAAATTATTTTTTAATCTCATATAGATAAAATCTTATATAGATAAAAATAAAATACATTCTAATAATTTACATAAAGATAAGACAAAGCTATTTCTTCATCTACTAAATTTTATATAGATAAAATATTATATAGATAAAATTTTATATAGATAACGGCAATATTGATCGTGCGACACTTTGTAGTTTATATGACATGTTATCCGACACGAGATGTGCATCATTATACATCGCAAAAGAATAATATGCGGGAAAAAAATTGAGCGAAGCAAGAATAAAATAAATTATTACTGAAAGAAAAAAGTAGAAATATTTAAACCAAATATTTCTTGTGATGTTTTCTTCGATATTTTTAAAAAATAAAAAAATTAGTAAAAGAAAATATACATTTCTCTAAAATATATTGTTCTTATTTATTAGTTCATTTCTCAGAAATTAAATTTTTTAAATAAAATAAACATTATATCTCACAAAAAATTTTAAGTATTTTTCTCTAACAAATTATTTATTTTAATAATTTTGTTTAAATTTTGTTTAATTTATTTTAACGAAATAAAAATTTTGTTCCTAGCAAATAAACCATTTATTTTTACCCATTGTTAAATGCTTATACCTTTTTAAATAAGATATTTTATAAAAATGTATATTTCACAGAATATTTTACAGAACATGTATATTTCGTTATTAAAACCGAAGTTTTTTATAAGTTTTTTATAACTAATAAACATCGAAAATCATGCCGCAAGAAATATTTGGTTCTAAATATTTCGACTTTTTTCTTCTATCAGCGTATGTATGTCACTTGATGCTCGGTCGATGCCCCGCATATCGACGCATAAACGGAGGAATGTCAGACGAAAAGTCGCGCGACCAACTTCACGCACCATCCGCTACGTGAAGCAGCGGTGACGTCACTGCGCCTTTGGCATTCTCGACATCTTCGATGATAGATATTTGATACACGCGTAATACACACGCGTTCGTGCGATTCGAGGCTATCATCTTGAGTCAGGGACGTGGGCGAATCGATGTCCAATAAAGCCTAAGATCGAGGATGAAAGTGTCACGAGATACGGCAGTCATATTATCGGCCGGTCGTTCCGGCGTACTTGCCAATCTACCGACATCGTGAGTATTCTCGTGAAAAAACGCAACGTTTCGACCACCGACGAGTCGCCTGAGTCGTGCGTCTCGAAGCTGCGTGATTAACAAATGTCTACGTGTCGCGAGTCGCGATCAACTTACCAATTAAACCTGTTACTAATTGAATTCGCTCCGCTCGACGCGGAGTCGAACCGTCCCGTGCCAGTGGCGTCCCGTGAATAAGCAAAAATGACGAGGCTCACGCGGTGGCCAACTTCGCGCGGCGGCCAACTTCACGCCGATCGGTCCGATATGCGAGTTAATGGCTAATTAAGATATAATTGAATATCCGAAAATATAACGATCATTCAGCCACTCCAATCACGGGTAACTTACTACGTACTAATTTCCGCGAAATTTCGTATAATTGTACTATTGCACTATTAGTGCATGTTGATTGCGCCTTTCTTTTACCTTTATTGCGCTCGATATGGTATAACACGTATGGCAATGCGTGTTTCAATTGGAAATCACAAAGAGACAATTTACATTTATACAGTTAAAACGTGACACGACACAAGTTCGGCCTCGCGAAAAACCGAAGCTCGTTGATACAGTTTACACTGCAGTTTCGACAATTAACTATTATAATTCAACTATACTAATAATGGAAAGAATTCTTTACAATAGTTATTTAAATGTAGCAGCTAACTACAAAAAATATTTGCTGCTAGAATAAAATATACGTGCCAGCGTCTCATAAACAATTACAATTTGAATTTACAATTTTGTTCCTGTAAAGTATTAAAAAACAATTGTTATTGTTCTAATCCTCCTCTAGTTAAAATACACCTTTAATTTTAACTTAATAAAGTTGCATTTCGCAGCAAACGTATTTTATCTTTTAATAGCTAACTTTTAGTAATGACAGAAAAATTATAACTACTGACATTCACGTTACTTCTAAGTAATTTCTTTCCGTGCGCTTTGCGACTCTAACGTTTGAAAGAAACTTAGTCAATTAGAATGATATTAGTATCCGCTGCTCCTTTTTTCGGCTTATGAGCTGGAAAGAAGCTTAAAGACATTCCTCGAGATTAAACTCAATTCTCCATCGCTATGGTCGTCCATCCTAATGCGGCATATGTACGCGCGTGCCGTTGCCACAAACACGAAGCAAACCGCAGGAAAATTAATTGTGTGATTTATATACGCTGCCACCGGCAACATATGATTAATCCCTGTTGCTAGGGTATTGTTTGCCGCGGACGAGCCAGCGCGCGAGGACGTCAAAGGGGGCGAGTAAGTGCAATCGATTTGCAATAAATGGCACTTGCCAGGGCACTCGCTCATACGGTCGGTTAATTCCGTGGTTGATGTTGAATTAACTCAAAAATTTTCAGCAGGCCTCCCCTATGACCATTGTCGGTCATTTACAACACGAAATAATATGTAATTCATCCGTCTGATCTCGACCCGCTCCTTTTTCATCTTGCCTCGTATGGCTTTTTTTTTGCTCTGAAGAGAGACAGAGAAAGAGGAGGGAGTTATTAATCTTGATGTTTTTAACGGTATAGTTTTACCGTGACGAAATATCATCACAAAAGACGTCGTCTTTGTAGTTGCGATATCGGTATAACGATGAAATATTGCGAACAGTATTATGGGAGTGACTTGTGTAATTATATAATTTATCTTCCTAGCGCTGGTCATTTAATGCACCGAAAGTAAAAGAGAAATAGGTATAATATGGTTTTATAAACCAACTTTTTAAAATATTAAAAATTTTTCAAATTACTGATATTTCTCTTAATAACGATAATAAACATCTTTCATTTATATACATAAATAAAACGGTACAGAGTTTTTAAATAATCGTCAAACTAAATGGTCACGAATTTTATAATATGCATGTTTTTTTATTGTTGATATTTGATAAACTAATGAATACTTAATATAAATGATAATAAAACGTTATAATGGTAATAAATTTATACACGGTAATAAATTTATTACAAATATTAATAAATAAATATTCTTTTAAATGAAGGGATTAAAATGTAAAGTGTATTACTTGTTGAAACGTTTTGCTTTAATACGATTTTAAAGTACATTATACATATCCAAATATTACATGTATATTTATGATCATATATTACACAATACGATCTGAATAACGTGAACTTTATAATTGCAGGATTTTGTCGATTATTGCATACATAACATTGGTTATACAAATAATTCATAATTTATGGACATATCTCTGTCATCATAAATAATACTTGTTAATTGTATTTCAGACAAATCGGAGCGACGCGCATCGAGTGGTTCTGAAGGATGTACAGCCCAATCATACTGGCAAATATCGTTGCGAAGTCTCCGGAGATTCTCCCTCGTTTAATACTGTAATGGTTTCTGGTTACATGCACGTAGTTAGTGAGTATCTGGAGGAACGTATTTTACATCTGAGCGAAGATAATACGATATGTGTACTGCGAGGACTGAAAGGTGTAGCTGAACGCATAGCTGAGCAAACAAATACCTTCCTATGAATTCCGATATGAGTAAATATGTGACCAAAAGAGCCTATAGTGTTACTCGTACACACGCATTAACATTTAAAATATGATATTGTGAAAGCATTGTCCGCAAAATATAATAATCAATTGCAGCTAATTAATTACAAGATTAATTGTAGTAATGAAATACTGAAATTTTAATCAAAATAATATCTCGGCACATAATATGCAGGAAAACATCAGAGAGATACTCAACCATTTAACAGTTGAAAAATATGGTAAAAAAGTGAAAAATTACTGTGTGCAAAATTGCTGAAATATGCGAGAAAAATATAATCTAAAATAGGTTTTTAATCTTCATGTTTTTACAACGTCAGGTAGATAAGTGCTTTCTGTAACATCGAATTTTTATTTCATGTCGCGTAACATAAATTAAACTTCGGTATGTACGCTCTTCATTCGTGCACATTTTTTAGTATTTTTGTTGCAATACCTTTATAACAAGTTTTCTATTATATGATTTTCCATCGCATTTGTATATACAAACTGTTTTATAATTTTATTTTGTTGGTTTAATTTGGTTTACAATTTTAAAAATATGTTGAATGTTCATATTTTTATGACACTCAAGATTTTTGACAATCAGTTTGAATGCCCTACATAATTACTTTAATAATTTGACATTATTGTCAGAGCTATATCTATAGTTAAATTTTTAGATATTTTGACGAAACCGTTCTTTCCGTGTATTGTTTTTATTTTATAAACTTTGAAATTATATTTTATGAGCTTTACGTTATAAAATAATGCTTGATAAGTTTTTAACCACTGAAATTTGTGAAAATTTATCAAACTTGAAAAGTTTGACAATCTAAAAACTATGACAATCAAGAAAGTCGTTCTCATTTTTTTCAGATTACATGGAAGCTGTGAAATGTACAATTAATTCCAGTTTCTCACTCGTATTGCGCGTCAGAGGGGAAATTACAAATTAACGTTACAGATAGCTGCTTACACCGTGCGAGATGACAAAAAGCTAGGCGTCATTAGCCTTGATAAGCACGCAATAAACCTGTCTGCAAGACAGAATTCTTCGATTGGCGATGCTTATTGAATTCTTCGTTCATCCCATCTCGTCCGGCGAGCTGAAAAAGCGTGAAAGTCCGCCGTTAATTTCGCCATTTGACGCCATTAAAGCGTTAAATGGATATCGTTAATTTATAACTACTATTCCATCGGCTAACGTTGTTTCGGCGGGCGCGCACGATCGCCTCATATAATTCCTGTTCGTAACGCGGATAATTGCTGCGACCAATTCGCTACGAGACAGCGCTTTTTGCGAACTAAACGTCCTTCGTATATAAGCGACATCCATTCCGCACCAGCTGGGACGCACATTGTTAAAATTCAATAAAAACATTTTATCCCGTCCCGTTCGAGGGCAGTTAACAATCAGCGGAGAAGGATGAGGATCCGTGATGAATCGCGGATTCGGTCGTGACCCGCTAAACTCTTTTTTTCTCGGTCGCCTTTGCCCACGACTTGATACGAGGGTCGTCTCTTCCTCTCTTCCCTCTCGCGTGTCTCTCGCGAGCGCCTTTCATTATCGTTGATTATCCTACACGACGACTTAGTATTGTCACCGTAATCGCACCCAATTAAAACGCAGTTAAGCGAAGAGAAAGAGAGAGAGAAAGAGAGAGACGGGCGGCGGCGGCTGCGAAAAGGGAAGGAGACGCGAAGATCGTCGAGAAGAGAGCGTCGCGGGTCTCGTTCCCACCGTTCCTTGTCGCCGTCGTCGTGCGTCGACCTAACGACGACGGCACGAGCACGGCAGCGATCCCCCTTTCGAAGGGACGAGGTAATTGCCTCCTCTTTCCGATCACAGATCGCTCGTAAAAGCTCCAGATACTAGATCGTGAGAAGGGCGAAGAGGAGGAGGGGGGGGAAAGGAAGGGGGTTCAAAACTCTCCTTGTATCTCGCTCCGTGTATCCCGCTCCTTGCCGCTCTCTCGACCGGGCACTCCGTTTCCTCTTTCCCAGTTCTCACGGGGGCCGGCGGTCATCCCGTTCCACGCGACACACGACGAGGTTGAAAATGATAATTTTCCCCGGCCGCGTCCTTGAGAGGAGCACTCGTCGCGCGAGAGGAAGGACTCGGCCCGAGGCGGAAGTCGTCGCGTTGCGGGAAAGTGAGACAATTCCTTGACAGTTTACCGCGAGGAGGGACTCGCTTGCCTTCTGTGGACGTTATAATGATCCTCCCCGAGATTTACGCGATACGTTATACGTATATATATGTCGCGAGTGAAGTTCCTCGAAAGCTTCTTCGCTTTTAATGACGATGATGTTCGCGGAAACGTCCGCTGACTTATCGCGAGGACTCGAAAAGGCCAATTTTGAGTAGAACTACGAACGCGTTTTATATTTATGAAGGCGCAACGCCTCGGGCTTTGTACGGAAACGCTACTTCTAATTTACGGCGGACGCGCATCGCTCTTCCAATTCAATTTCCCCGAGATGCGCAACGCGCCGCGCCGCGCCACAGCGATATCCGCGTATAGAGACGGAAATCCTCTCCCCCATTGTCCACGGATAAAAGTTACATTTTTTAACGCGTCGCCCAGCGTATCCCCGTGTGTTCGGTGCAACGGCTCATATAACTGCGGGACAATTAACAAAGCACGATGTATTGCATGGAAAGCGATTTGAAAGTGCTTTCTCGATATAAAAACGAAGGACTATTGTTTTGTTTACCATTTTACGTTTATACGCACATAATTGATATCGGTACTGTCATAAAGCTAAAGATAGGCGGACATATTACTTCATTAATATTTATAAAAAAAAAAATGTATGTCTCGAACTATTTGCACTCTAAAGATATTCGTTACGCCGCTCGAGAGGTCACTAAATAGCGCAAGAAGTGTCATTCGCGATTTCTGCGCGACCTGTTTCTTTGACACAATGATCCGGATCGAAAGTATCGTGGCGGTTTCGCGGTGTCAAGACTGTTTTTATAATCGGTAGCAGCAGCGTAGGAGACGCAGACGTGACAATAGTCGAACGTGTCCGTTATCCATATAACAAAAACCGTATTTCTGGCGCTGCGCAATCGCGTTCAGCTGTCGCTATAAGAAAATACCTTGAATTACAGGTCTGCCGAACGGCGATCCGACGCTGCGGATCGAGAAGCTGCGCTATGCAGTGGGTGATACTGTACGTGGAAACTGCACGGTACCATCGGGAAATCCTCCAGCCAACGTGACGTGGACTGTCAACGGCAAACCGGTAGGTTGATGAATGTGGAAAGCATCGATAGATCCCCTCCCCCCCCTCTTGAACATTCTCGCTGACTCACGACACAAAATACTATAAATATTAATTCAACCCGTGTCTTGTTCCCGGATATACTGTTACCGTAAAATTTTTCCGCCGCCCTTTCCTACCGAGCGACAGTTTCAATTTCTATCTTCCGAACAGTCCTACTGAATGAACAACTCCAATTGACAAATTGACCATTCGAGTTTTTCGATTGCTTTCTAATTTAGAAAGATTTGATCAGGTGAGTTTGTATTCCGATAAATGCGCAATTCTCTTAAATTTGGAAAAAATGTTTCAATTATTCGGTACTTTGGGGGAAAAATTGAAAAATATTGCTTCATACATCTATCAATTTTATTATATTTCGATGAGACTATTTCAGTGAATGTAACAATAATGGTGATTTTGAAATAAACTATTACGTTGTTCATTTGACATGATACTTCACTTTGTAATCTGTTGCTTCTTTCTTCATTACTGCCATTAGTGATAATGCTGTCAATATGAAAAGCTCTTCATGTCTGATTGTAACCTGCTTATTCTACTGACTTTAACTTTGCGTTTACAAACGCGTCAAACATCTATAAAAGCCAACACGTATATATTAGACGCTCCGCGTGGCATATAAAAATTAAAGCTCTTATATTGCCTTTACAACAATTTTCTAAAATATATACACTTACAAGAAGATACTAATTATTTCTTTTCCATTTAATGGAGCTACACGTCCCATAGTAACAAAAAAATTAATTCTTCAAAGTTACATTAACATACAATTGTCACATTATTTCATTTACAGTGGCTATTTAAATGTTTAATTTTTGGAATTTCTATTTCAGGATACGTAGATAATCGATACTAACAAAAGGACTTCCTTCGTTCGTATCTACTATCTAAATTCGTAAAAAAAGATATATGTAATCGACATCCTTTTCAAATTAAAGCATATAAATTATAACTTCTATGAATTATTTATACAGCACAAATCAAGAGACGTTTTAAAGACGACTAGAGGACATCCTTAGGACGTATTCAAGATGTTCCTCGGATAAAATGTGCTATATGGGTATACTTTTTAAATACCGACTTAATGAATGACTTTTAAATACCTTTCTTATTTTTTCGCTTTGCGTGCATGTAAAAATTTAATAGTTCTCGGAAAGCAACGGGAAAAATCCACTTTTCCATTAAAGAAAATTGCTTATACGTGATTGACTGCATTAAGCGTAAAATATAACGTCGCAGACGATCCTCGCGACGAGTGCAGCTTGTCAGCTTAAGGGTCTCGAGGAAGCAGCGCGTGCTTGTTCTCCGTGCGTGCATATAGTTTGAGAGGCGCACGAGATGTGCGTGGAAATCTCATGGAAACAACAGGAAATGCGACATAAATTCACGACGGCGCCATATAGACGGTATCGCGAACTGAGAAAATTGGTAAAATCACTCACACACACACACACATACACACACACACACACATACACACACACACACACAATAAATGCGCACACGTAATCGGTTACGAATATACGAGACGTTCCCGTTATGCGCGCGGATATACAGAATCAGGCGATTCAGGAAATTATAAAGATTCCTCTCGCGCTGGGATCCTCTTCTGGTGTCGGCGCACTCTGAACAGCTTCCATTTAATCCGGAACTCTCACTTTGGTACAGCGAGCCGGTAATCTGGGACGCTTTACGAGCATCCTAAGAATCCGATAAACATCATGGTTATAGCCGTATGCGCCGCAAATCATTTACGGCTACCGAGGGAGGCGTGTTACCGCGTAAACGAGTGGCAGGAAGCAGTAAGGATGAACTAGTACCCCAGTCGTCGCTCCACCCTGTTCTTCCGCAGGTTTTACCCGCCCTTAATATATCGAAGCGGCTTGCCTAATTATCTATCTGTATTTTCCCCAGTTAATTAATTCTTTATAAGATCACCCATCTTAATGACCTATCGGCAAGGCCTGCGAGCGTTTCGGAAATTGAAACAGGTAGCGCTGTCTATTATTGGACGATTACTCTCCATATGGCGTAACAAGAAAACCAGGGGACTTCCTAGAGTACACGAGGAAATCCCTCTGAAATAATTATTAATTTACTTGCAATAAGTACGCGGCTTAATTGCACGGTGGCTGTGTCGTAAAGTGAACCAGGCCTCGACGTATATAACATAAAGCTAATTGATTTTAGAGACTCATAAATCATCGTGCCCTTTTAACGCTTTTGCTGTGCCCGAAGAGGGCGGCAAACCGCGGCATATCACCGCCACATTTCGCTGATAATTGATGAGCGAATGGAAATCGACAGTTTTACGATCTTTATATTCAGGGTATCTTATGCGGCCACTTAACGAAAAGTTCAGTCCAGATTTTGTATACATGAAGAAGTCATTTTGTCCGAGCATTTATTCTCACTTTTTAAACAAAAATGAACCTTCGAGTGCTACCAATATTTTTCTGAGTTTCAAATATTACTCTTGTTCTGAAAATTCACCTATATAATTTTAAGATAATTTTTATTACATTTTTAACAATTTTTTCAATTATAGATTGCAAGGTGTTTGATATTCCCTGGCGAAAAAATTTCTACGAAATTCTAAAAAACTACAAAAATTTACAAAAGTGTTCCAATTCTAGCATTTTTCTGTAAAAATTACACAATTGGAAATGCTAGAATTGAAACACTTTTGTAACTTTTTGTAGTTTTTTAGAATTTTATAGAAAATTTTTCCGCCAGAGTTAATATAGGTTTTCCAACTATAGATTGCAAGGTGAACAATTGAATTATATAACACTATTGTAATGTGAAGAGATCTTATTAAATATTACTTTAAACTATCAAAATTTTAATAATGAAAACTTGAATTAACATCTAGATAAAATTTTATTTACAGTAGCACTCTAGAGTTGAAAAAAAAGAAATTAAGGGATACAGAAACAGCTTTTAAAATCATACAAAATATTGATATAAACACGGTACATTTTTTTCATTACAGGTGAACTCGAGCTTTGTTATGAATATCTCTGAGAAAGTTGACGACAATCAACAGCACTTGACGGTTGCTGGGTTGGACTTCGAGACAATGCAAAATAGCTTTAGCGAGAGCAGATTAACGATTATTTGTCACGCAAATGTCTTTCATTTATATAAAAAAACAGCTGAGGTATTTCTGAAGGAAGAACGTCCAAGATTGGCTTCCGTATTAGGAACACGAGAATCATCCTACGGTACGATATCCATTGGTACGAATTATTATGTCTTGCACCTTTATTATCTTATAAAAATAAATAAAAATAAAAGTTTATGAAAATTATTTTTTGTGAGAAAGTGACAAAACTTTAATATTCCTCAACAAAACTGATTTAAAATTCTAATTAACTACCACAATGTTATAACATAATGGAAAACTTTTCTCTTTTATATAAGTTCTTTTATAAAAGATGTACTTTCCTACTTATATTTATACATTGTTTTCTATTGCAGGTAGCGCAGCCAAGAGTACTGCAGAATATTTCTACGTCACTGCCATGACCGCACTTTTGCTATGCAACCTGAGATAACATCAATGAGCTCGCAATCTGTTTTACGCGTATGATTGTATCGGGATGGAGGGAGTAAATCGTTTGTAAAATTTTGAAATTATTAAATGGGATAAAACCTGGGAAGAGATCTTTTGTTGAAATAAATACCAAGCGTATGTTATTCGTGTAAATAGGATAAAAAAATTTAGCGAATTATCTACGTGTATGAAATCTACATCCGCACCGCGGGTAGATTTGTAATCCGATAACATGTCGTATTATTATGTAATAGATCGACAAGGTGTCGCGCCAAACTATCGACGACTTATTTGAATATTGTACCGTCTTTTCTATCCTCTGATAATGATTTTGATACCTCCTCTGTAACATTGTGGCCGTCGCAATGGTCCTGTCATGGTTATAGGTAAACACTGTTTTTGTTTATAAGTGAAATTTTATTTTAATGAAATATGAATAAACAATTCACCTTCATTATTTTAATTTTCAGTACCGAACCGAACATCCTTTACTCTCTGCCTTACTTTCAGCATAAGTATTTAGTAAATTAACACGAATAGTTAATTAATAAATTACTACTTCGATCTTATGTAAAAGTAATTGTTATAGTTATAAAAAAAGCTTAGTGAGGAATATGTTCTAATTTAATTCTAACAAGTATATATATATAAACATGTATTTCTGTACAAAAATCCATTGTATATTGATTTATCGAATAGACAAAGTTGAATAAATGAAATGCGACAGGGTGATATCACAAAACGTGTACGTTTTGATTATAATAAAACCGTCTTATTGCTATATAAAATCAGATGCACTCGCAGTAGTATCTCAAAGCTATTAGATTTAATCAAGATTTCTGAAGATGCAAACGATAACAAATCATTCATGACAAAATATGAAATAAAATTATTAACTTGAAATCTATCGCTTTCCACGTGCCTCCCAGGCTGAAGGCTGAATTTTTGCTTCTATTAGATCCATCGTCGCTTCTCTCAGTTTGGTCCTTTCAATTCCAACCTGTTGGATCTTTTCCATTTGTTCAGTAACATACTCCACTTTCCTTTTGAAGTAATCCTTTGCAGCCTCAATATTCTTTTCTGCATAATAACCAGTACCAATGTCAACAATCACATTATTCGCATCTGCTAGTTTTCCAGTCACATACATAGAACCTGTCAGAGGCACTAACACTTCGCTGCCTGTAACAGAAAGTGTCATATAAAGCTAATATAAAGGAACTAATAGAAAGATAATGTAAAAAGTAATTCATTATAAAGGAGATAATTAAACTAAATAATTACCCTTACAAGATTTATAAATTAGAAAAAGATTATAGTTGCAAGCAATTAAAACTAATCTAACTGAAGAATATTCACCTAGTCTTCTCACACAGATAATTACCTTTTTTATAATTTATTCGAGATCACTATATAAATTTATATTCATTAAATTAAAATTTTTAATGTAAATATATAGTTTTAAAAATATAATAAATAAATAAATAATGCAAAAAACAGCTAACAAGAGCCAAAGCAGGTTGGTTTTGCTTACAATAGGTATTTTTTTAATAATTAATAATTAATATTACAACTAATAGCACAAACGTTTCGGCCATTGGTTTTGGCCATCTTCAGTGTAAAATTATTGATGTGTAGTTACAACGTCTTCGGTTAGTGCATTGTACCAAATACAAATATCCAATAAAAATATATATGTTCATTATCTTTTTAGATTAAATTTCGTGTTTATGTCGTCAAGGTCTACCATGATAACAGTTATTGTGACACGTTTACTGGGACTTCTCGCATATTTTGTGTAACTGTTGTTACGTTCGGATTAATACTGTATAATTCCGAATGTAACAACAGTTACACACAATATACGAGAAGTCCCAGTAAACGTGTCACAATAACTGTTACCATGGTAGACCTTGACAACATGAACACGAAATTTAATCTAAAAAGATAATGAACATATATATTTTTACCGGATATTTGTATTCAACGCACTAACCAACGACGTTGTAACTACACATCAATAATTTCACACTGAAGATGGCCAAAACCAATGGCCGAAACATTTGTGCTATTAATTGTAATATTATTAATTATTAAAAAGATTGTAAGCAAAACCAACATGCTTCGGCTCTTAGCTGTTTTTTGTATTATTCATTTGTATTCATTATTTTAAAAAATAAGAAAGAAATGAAAGAAACATGTAGATTCTTGATCAGGAATAAAAATTATTGTTGCCGAGCTCTATTTTTTCGCTGCTGAGGTATAAAAAAACTCAAATAGCTACCTTTGGGTTAAAAAAATAGTAGAAATTAAATTATAACAGCAGAGAATTGTGTCTAATCACATTACTCTGCGAATGGTTATCGCGATTATTCCTAACCTCCAAATAAACTTCCACAAACGTTTTGAGAAACGAAATTTACGTGACTCACCCTCGGTTTCTGGCGTGATCTTTTCGAGGCAAGAGCCGGATTCCTGAAATCTGCTCTGTGCGATCTTCAACGTGTGCAAAGAGTCTTGAAACACTCCGAGCTCCTGGTCGAGTTGCTGCTTGAACATCGTCAGCTGCTGGAGATTCAAGTTCGGCAGAGTTGCTAGGCTGATCACCTGCGACTGCGGCGACTTTACAGAGGCCTCCTGCGACATCCTGCTACGCGTTGTTTCCCAGTGAGACGAATTGTCCTCGAAATTATATCACACCGCGAATCTCCGACCGATTCGAACTCGCCGAAATCACCAAACACGGACAACGGCAGCGAGAATACCGGAATACCGCATCGGCGCACTCGCGTCCGCTCGTCGATTTCAACACCAACTTGTCTGAACGTCCACCAAGAGGCACCACGATCCAAACGTGACGAGTCCGCCATCTCGAGCAGCAAGCAGAGATCACTCGGCACATCACTCGGTAACGCAACATGATATAAATTATTAACTTTTTACACATACGGCAAAATATGTATAATAAATATCAATTACGACAATTTGTTAACTAGAGGAGAACCCGAGAGCGGTTATTCCGCGAGCACACTCGTACGCCTCACGCACGGTATGGCGTATGGCACGGTACTGCGCTCCGTCGCTCGGTCGGTTACGTTCGGCCGCGGTCGGGCGCGGTCGGTTACGGCCTAGGTGACCTACGCTCGAGCCGAGCCGCCGAGCGGCGTCCCGAGTCGGCCGAGTAGTGTCGAGTATGGCCAAGTGTCGGTCACGTAGTTCGTAGAGGAAGCGCAATGGCGCGTGAGTGTGCTCGGGCTCGGAATCGCGCAGCGCAGCATAATCGATAATTGCGAGGATAATTGTTTGGATCTTTTTCGTGAAAGCCTATGGGGGAACTGTACTCATTGCGGTTATCACGTTGCTCGTATAATTGTGGTTCGCCGCGCCGCGTTTTCGGGAGTGCCAATCGATTAAAATTTTGAAACTGTAACCGTCGTCTGGCTCGTCGCGTCGCGCGTTTTTGCTTCGCGAGTGCCGTACGAATAAATGGACTGAAAGGGCTTTTCTCATAACTCCCATATACGATACAGTTCGATCGAGAACTAGAAGTCGTAGCATGGGTTTTATAGATTAGTCTAATTAGTTCGACGCGCGATTGTAGTATATATGTTATCGATAATCTCAGGTGCTTGCAAGTCGCGTACTCGCGTAAAGAACACGATCGGTCTCGCGTTGAGCTTTCATTTGGCGCGAATCACTACCGTGTCTCTCTCGATTCGCGAGTGTCCTGTGCAACGAGAGGAGGAGGAGGCCTGGGAAAGGCATCGGGCTTCGGCAGAGTAACCGTGAGGTGAGCACATATGACCAAGGTCTGTAGATGAACGACGAGAGGGGAAGGAAGGTCGTCGCATGAGCGCGAGTTTTGGAGCTGCAAAGTATATGTGTAGTGTTTGTTGTACGAGGAGAGTGAGCAGTAGTAAAAATGGAATGTGGGGAAGGTGGAATTGATACATCGCATTGGCTCCGGCCATGTTGGGGCCAAATGTGTAAATATGGATACGAAGATCTTCCTTCCCCTCACGTCGTTTATCTACAGACGTTGAATATTATTTATTGCTTGCATAAAATTAATAGTTTTTTTTCCATTCGGGTTTACCTTGATAAATCACAAAATTAGAGATAGAATTACGTATACAATTTTACACAAATGTAATTTTATAAAGCTTCTTTTCTTCTGGAAATTAATATTTTTATTATTAATTATTATAACGATTATATTAATAATTGAAAGACTCAAAAGTTCGATACGTAACAACAAACTTTTATCTAATATTAATAATCGTGAGCTCTCTATTTTAATTTGAATGTTTTATGTGTTATAAAGTATTTTTACAAATTTATTATTACGCTTACCATTAATTATTACGCTTACTTAATAAATGCAAATACATAGTTGCATGCCATAATTATTTTTTAAAATATTAATTGTCTTTTTTATCCTGTTTTAATTTGGACTTTGCATTTGTTTGTTACAGAATTATCGCAGCGTGTCCTTTACAACGAGAGGATGAGGAGACCTGGTAAAGGCATCGGGCCCCGGCAGAGCAACCTTGGGGTAAGTATGCTTATTATTTACATAGAATTAATAATTTTTTCCATTCAGTTTTTCCTTAATAAATTACAACGTTAGAGATAGGACCTCGTAAAGTCTTATACAAATTTAATTTTATAAAACTTCTTTTCTTTCAGAAAATATTGATTATACGACAATTATATCAATAATTAAAAGAATAAAAAATTCAACACGTAATAATTATCTTTCATCCAATATTAATAATCGTGAATTCTGTTTCAATTTGAAAATATTTGTGTATAAAAGTATTTTACAAAATTATATATATATATATATATATATATATATATATATTCTATCAATTAATTATTACATTTAATGAGCACAAGTACAGATTTGCATGCTGTAAATTATTTTTTAAAATTGTTTTTTCTGTCCTGCCTTAATTTGAACTTTGCATTTGTTTGTTACAGAATCATCGTAGCGACGTTGCTGAATAACTCTGCCGCTGCGCATCGGTCGGTGAGTGATAAATAAACTTTTATAATTAGATAGACAGAAATACCTAAAACGACATTGGATGATCGCCCTCTCAGGTTCCTCTCTGTCGTTACCTTTCGTAGAAACGTTACTATCAGTGATGCTACATTGATAAAAATAAATATTATCGCCGCAAGGTAACTTATGTTTTAAACAAGAAATATATAGTTAGGATAGTATTAAAAATCACCCTGTATAGTTTATTATTACGGTAATCTTTATTTGGATTGTACAGTAAATTTAAAAATTGCGAATTAGTTTACATTTACACAAATCTTTGTGTTAGGCAATTTCATTAAATAATGTGATTTATTATAAATGGAATAATATGAAAAAAAGTAATTATAAGTTATAAAGTGTTTGCTATATATAATTTTTCTGTATTAATAAAAATACATAATATGGAAATTTAAAAAAACGGAATATGATTTTCACTATTTTGAAATTTGAATCTTTTATAATATATAAATTATATGGTTTACATAAATGATATGTACGTAAAACACATCAAAAATATTTAGAGGTATCTCAGAAATAGTTTAACTAATAAATGGAATGTGTTCCATAACAGTTGTGATAAAATATGTTTGCAACATTTCAGAAACAGCTCTGGAATGCTTCCGCGATGCTTGCATTAAAATCTAGAAATGTTGCTAAAAAGTTAAAAAATCTGCAATGTTATCAAAAAATGGCCACTAAAATGGCTGAAACCTTTTTGAAATGTTGCTCATGGTAAATCTATGAAAATAATAAATTTAAATATTGTTTCTGAAGTACTTTAATATAATTTTTACAATATGTTTCATAAGAAAAAAATATGTAATGTATCTAAAAGATTATATAATAATAAAATAATATTTTATTTACGTGATATTTTTGTACTTATGTTACATTACACAAAATAAAAATATGAAGTCCACATTTGGATAAAGTTTAATTTTTTTTAATTTGACATAAATTTTTTTAAATTAAAAAAAAGACGTTAAAGCATTATAATGTAAATGCCATTTGCTATACTGTCACAAACTGTAATATTATATATGATTCATTAGTATTACAGTTATTGCCATCTCATAAGTCAATTTCGTAAAACACATGTATTGTATCAATTTATTGCTATGGTACTATCATAAGTAGAACAATAAGTCATAACAACATGAAAATGATGATGAAATGACATAAAATGATAAAGATGAATTATAATTGATCAAAAAGTAACTTTTAACAATAAGTAATTATTTTAAAATTATTTTAATAATTTAATTGTTAAAATAGTTAATGTCTGATAGAACACAAAAGTTCTATGTGAGTATATTTTTAATTTACTGTACGTGTGATATGTTAGGAACTTATCTGTTGTAATATTTTATATTACAAGATTTAAAAAACTTTTTTGTTGCAACATTTTATGATATTTTGCAGATTTGTTCACATAAAATGTTATATAGAATAGTGTATACATGTTAAATTATTTTGATTTTACGTGAAAACGTACAATCTTAATTTTTATTGTAAATAATTTATATTGCAAAATTATTTTATTGTTTTATTTAAAAAAAGAAACTTTAAAATCAGAAAGTAAAACGTGAAATTTGTTTTTTCTTTTTTTCAATACAAAATATATAATGGCGAAATTAATATCCATTTTTTTATTCTGATACATATCTTCTTAGCACGAGAAATCGAATAATTGTCTCTCCTTACAGAGACATCATAATTAGATAAATCTCTATGATTTATCTGCGGACATTTTTAGTCCGTTCCCACAGCTGAAGTGAAATTCATTTACTATTTTTATGTCCTTCTGCGAACCTTTGAATTTTAAACTCAACAAGTAATTAAAAGTTCATTTAAATTTCTTCATTTTATTTTCTAGACTTTTTTCAAGATAAAAATGATTATTTGTAGCAAATAAAAAAAATCTTGAATGCAAAAATAAAACTCTTTTATAATTATATTATTTACATTATATATATTCCAATAAATTTTTATGTAATCAAATAAAGCTATGTAAATTATATAATTATTACATGGAAAAAAAAGATTTGTTAAAATAATTAAGAACTTCACTGATTTAACAAATCTACAGCCGTAATATACATGCAGACAGTTAGTTTTCTATGTTAAAGTAGCAAAGTTATAAAGCTGAATAAAATTGTAAAAATATAATTATAAAAATAATCATATTTGTTATAGCGTATCAAGTTTGTTAATGCAGCAAGACAACTTTTGAAAATTAAATCAAATATATAGATAAAAATTTTTAACAAAACATTTTAGCTACGGTAACATACTTTTACTATTGTAACAAAAAAACTCATTATATTATCAATTTTTATTGTAGTAAAGAATTCGTTGCTCTAACAATTCATAGACATTGCTTTTAGACAATATTTTTATTAAATCTCTTTAATCATAAATATTGAACTTTCGCGCAGCAAAAGCTACAGCTTACTAGATTATCTAGTTTTTCCATGTATAATTTGTAATTAAATCATAAAAAATTTATTTATGTGGCTGATAATAAGTAAAGATAGATTATAAATAAATTGATTTAGCTACAAAATTTATGAATTATCATACAGAATTTACAAATTTGTTAAAAGGAATAAAAACATTTTAAAAATAGATTTTAGAATTTTATAACGATGTTGTGCATTCCGTTTTAAATAGATTTTACAAGAAAATACTTCAAAGGACTTTCATATTTTTTGATGTGCGAAAACATAAATTTAAATTTGTCAAAGCTAAATTATAGATATAAAATATGTAGTTGCAAGACTGTTGAATACCTACATTAAATCTTTTTGTTTTTTTCAATCGTCGCATTTATTGATTAGAAATGGGGAAGAAGAGACAATAAAGAATTATCTGCATGCAATGAAACTACGAATGACCATTAAGATTGATATCGAGAATGAAAAAAATATAACTATGTATGTCGATGCAGAATAACTTTTCTGTATGACTTGCACTATAAATACGAACTACGTTGTTTATACAATTATAAAAGGAAGGAAATTTGTTCGACATGCAAAAATTGTTGCGTCAGTTCCAGCAAAGCTGGATTATAATTACGATAATTTTTTATATGTATTAGTGTTTTATTTTTTTTTTAATCGTGCAAAGTCGATTTTGTGTCTAAATCTTTTTTTTTTGTGAGGCTATTGGGTAATTAATTATTTTGATGTCTCTTAATTGTTATTTTGCGCTCAACTGTTATTGCATGTTTTGACATACGTTAAGTAGATAGATACTACGTTAAGTAGATAGATACGTAAATTTATTAATAATGTAAGAATTAATATAGACAAAAAATGATTTTATTATTTGTACCACGAGTTTGATAATCATTAAAGAAGAAAGATGGTTATTATTACATTCATATGTATTTGTGGGTACATATACAGTATGTGGCATTCAAATAATTATAAATTACATATTGTGCTGCAAATGAATAAAGATAATAACGTATCTTTAATAATATTTTAACAGTTATTCCGAATTTTACACACGCACGCACGCACGCACGTACACACACGCACACACACACACACACACACACACACACACACACACACACACACACACACAAACGCGCGCGCGTTTGTACTAAAATATTCTTTCCCGTTATATGCACATCTTTAATTCTATATTAAATT
The DNA here is from genome assembly GCF_013373865.1 of Monomorium pharaonis. NCBI lineage: Eukaryota > Metazoa > Arthropoda > Insecta > Hymenoptera > Formicidae > Monomorium > Monomorium pharaonis. The sequence continues at coordinate 21,989,755 of NC_050472.1, read as the reverse complement.
TATTATCCACAAAGTGTTCGCAATTGGTAACAAAGTATAATAGGTGAATGTCTAATTTGAAATAGAATTGCAATGTACTATAAAGCCGTAATATAACAGAGTCCAAAATATATATTTCCAGATATATTTGCTACTTTATCAAATTTAAGATACTCATTAGTGCATATACAAAATAATTATAATCGTGAAATGACAATTGTTAATTGCATTTATTACATGTGCATGTAATATTGAATTTGTAATGCGACACTTTAATGTATTGTACGCTTTGTACGTTAAACATACTTAACATAGTTTATAGCTTCTCGTTATATTAATATGCTCGGTACACGCTTCATTTTCTCTCACGTAATAGTAATAAACGTCAGAAGTTTTGAGATCTCTCATTTGATGCAATAAAGATTGTATGAGAATAAAATGGCAGTTATTTATATTACTAAATAAAGAATTTAATATTTACGCATATATAGACTACCACTTCATCCATTTTGCGATCTGCATTTTATTTGGCATTTTAACTATTCTTTATAACGAGATTACAAATTTACAGAAAAATAGAATGCATACATACATACAACATACATATATACATACATACCGATATATGTACCTATCTACGTACATATCTACATACATACTTACATACACACCTACATACATACATACATACATTGTATATAATTAGGAAACGATTTTAACAAAATGTTTGCATATAAAAGTTTTATTTATTTTTTAATTATTTTTCTTTTATATAAATACTCTAGCATTTAATAGTAATGTTATACAAATAATTGATTTATATAGATACGTAAGCGCTCAACAATCAATAAAATGAAATCTCCGCGATTGTTATGTATGTACTTTTAAAATACTCAGCAATGAACGTAGGTACTATAGAGCAAGTACTATATAGAATAAAAATATGTTACGTCTGTACATTATAGAAAGCATCCCCTACATTACACATGAATAAAGAGAACATCGAGTTTTTGAAATTCCTACATAAAGAATCAGTGATGCGATGACAAGCATGTATACATGAAAAAGCTGCATAAGTATTGAGTCTAAAGCTCACTTTGGACGATCTATAATTTGCGTTAGATTTTTTAGGAATTCAACCTATAATTTTATATGCTGCATATTTTAAAATATAATATATGTTAAAATTTAGTATATAAATATGTGTATTTAAATTATTTAAGTATTTTTTTATTTTATGGTACGTAAATATATTATATTTAAATTAGTATGCTTTGACAGCTTACATAAGTTATAGATTATTTAAAGTGCGCAAAATTTTGACATAATATCTATCGTACACAGAATTACGTAAAGAATTATCTTCTTTATAAACTATTTAATTGATCAAATCTTTAATGATAATATAACTAATATGTAGAATATTTTAAGTATTTAACTATTATAACTAAAAAAAGTTGTTTTAAAATTAAAACAAATCTATAAATATATATTAATATCTAGTATACATTACTTTATTATCGTAATGATGATATTTATTATATAATTAATTAATTAATTATATTATTGTTTGTATAAAGTATATATATGCACAGACACACATATTTTAAGTATTATTTTATTTTTTTTACACAATCTAAGATGCTAAAGTAATAATACTTTGTTATGTATAATTATCTATTTTTACCAATTTTTGCTGTATGAAAGTATAATGGTGATGTGCAGTGACTTTATTAATCTTTTTTCAATATTGATATAATGATTTTAATTATGTTCACAAATAGAGGGATAGAACCAGATTAGTATATAAATGTATACAATATGCTTTTGTCTACAATTTGTCAAAATTTTCTTTTGTCAATTTTTTTGTCAGAATCTAAATTTTAAATACTGATGTTATTTGGAATAATACTAATATTATTTAAATATTAAATCGTCTTTATCATTTTATATAATGCGTATGTATTTATACATGTCATTGTAAATTATTACTAATAAGTTTTATAATTTAATTTAACTAATATGTACTTATGAGGATGTTTTACCTCTACAACACTAGTTAAAAGTTTAAAACAGATTTCTTAAATTTATTTTTTTTTAATCAACAATAAAAAATTTTGATTGCATGTATTTCCGAATTTTAACTCTAAAATTAGCTGCAAAGAAACAAAAAATTTGGCTTATAATGGGTTATGCAATGAAAATTATTTTATTTTATTACAGTTTTAGGTAAATAACTTTTAAATGAGTAAATGGATCAAAATAAATTTTTGCACGAGTATTTATTAGAATTTATTAGCATACGTACAAAATTTGATTTAATTCTATTTTTTGATCAAATTTAGAAATAAATACTATAAGACGCAATTTTACATAAGAATTGAGAGTATAGACAAAATTAAATAATTTTTGAATTAATAAGAGATTATGTTTAAATTTTACATATATATATTTAAATATAATAACTCGAATATAATAAAACCATTTGTAAAATTAAAAAATTTTTGGTAATACTTTGAAACGTGATACATAGACAAAGGAAAACAGGTTATAAATTAAATTTAGAAATGAAAAACATATATTTTTTTGATACCGGAATTTTTTAATGTATTTTATAAAACAATATTTTAGGTAGAGCTGGTAGAATATTAATTGTATTTGATTTAATATTTAGATTTATACTTAACATTAAAATCTCGGAATAAACAGTATTATTTTATGTACTTTTTATCTCATATTTATGAAGTTAAATGCTCTTTCTATAAAAATATTAGGTAAGAGCAACCCTTTATTTATTGAGACCCTTGAGACTAAGTTGAAAAAGCTTTCATAGAAACAATATCATTTTATCAATCCCGTAAGAATTAAAAGTATTAAAAGAATTAAAATCTATACAGAAAATGAGGCAGATAACTTTATTATTTTAAGTTTTCTTTGGTTGTTTCAAATAAAATAATACTTTGATGCAACTATAACGTCATTTAATCAATTTTAATTCATTTTTAGCTGTTTGAAATCGCTAAATCACTTTGCTAAAATTTTGATAAAAGTAACACAAAATTTGAGCACAATATTAGAAGTATTCCTTTAATATGTATTTTTATATAATTATTTACAGTACTTTTTCTCTGAAAAGCTTATGGTTAAAAAAAACCCTAAATTAATTAACATTTTTAAAAATATCTCTAATTAACTTTACAGAATTTTAAATTTTTTTACATAATTAAAGACAAAAATGAAGAGAAGAAGAGCTATATTGTATGCTAATAAAAAACTTTTTTTAATTTTAAGACATTTCTTATGTGATTAAATTTGTTTATTTCTATAGAATTGTTTTTTGCTTCTTTATTTTAATTATGTAAAAAGATTTGTAACCGTACAAGTAACCGTATAAAGCCATTTTAAAGATATTTTTTAATAAATAGTTTCTTTGAAATGGCTGTAATTTATTTCACTCTTCTTAAGTGAGATATTATTTTTGATGTTCAAAATGTAGTAGACTAGAATATTAATCAGCATACAAAATCATTGCATGTATTTAAACAGGCGACGTATTCAAATTGCTAATTAATTCAGTCGAAATCCAACGATTTAATATGGATATACATTAGATAGATTTATCGTAATGAACTATCACCCTTTGAAAGTGTTAATGCATAAATGATGTAACCCTTTGGCGCTTTTATCCAGCGGCTTAAACAACGATCCAATTTAATAAAACATTACCAATTTCGGAAAAGTTACGCAGTCGTTATTTTAAAAGTAGAAGCTATTATAGGAGTCTGCAATTAACTTAATCGCAATTCGAGCTTTTTTTATCTTTTTCATTCATTTTTTATTAGTCGTAATTATTAGTTTAATCATGTATTGCTATAGAGTATAGAGAATATTTATGTATACATGTTATTTTTTTTCACATTTTTGTATAAAATATAAAGTTTTAAAAGCCCCTTTTTAGTGAACATTGGACATTTTTCAATTAAGTTTATAAAACGCGTTCTTGATTGCATTTAATTAATAATGACACTATTTTTTCTAAAATGATTTAATCAAATTTTGGATTTTTATTTCAAAGTTTTAAGAAGTTAATTTTCTTGCTGCGTGTTATAGATTTTATTAAACACTTTTTATATATTTCTATCGCAATTATTGAAATATTTATATTATAATTAGTAATCAAAATATTTGTGGAGACATACATAAATAATTTTCTGGTAAGATATTATGAAATTTTGTTTGCGTTCTAATAAAAAGAGCAATAAAGTCGGAACAGAAGGGTCTATGGATACCGAAGGGATTGTACCCTTTTGTAATATCATCACGAACACGTTTTGCTGAAACTCTAAAAATGTATTAAAGAAATATGTCCAGGATATCATCTAAATCCCGATTGAAAAACTATACCACCCGTTTAACTTTCTTTGACTTTATTAATTATTAGCCTTTTTTTAATGTCACAGTTGTAAAATTTTTTCTCTTTTTTTCTTGTTCGTATTCTCGGTTCGTTTTCTTGCATGTATTCTTGGAAGATGTCTAAAATACTTTTTTGAGATAAAATATTTACCCATTTTTTAATTTATTTACAATTTAACTTTTATTTAGAGTATTAATATAACTTCTAAATTATAACAACTTTGGAAGGTATTAAAGTTGGCAAATTAGTATGTCAAAAGTTTGCGTACAGATATGATAAAAAAAGACTATATCATATATACTCTGAATGGGAGAGAACTTTTGACATCTTGATTTGCCAACTTTAACAGCTCACCATTTAAAAGTTATCATGGCATCAACATTTTGGAATTAGAAGTTTCCTCTTTAAATGTCCTCGGAAATTTGCTATTACTCGTTAATAATCCACTGCCATGTGTTGCACCAGTGGTATTTATGATTCTCTCTCTTATAATAAAATTGCAAAAGAATAATTTGTAATTATTAATATAATTACAACAATAAAAAATTACAATATAATACAGCAGCTTTTAAAAAATGTAATATAAGTATTGAAGAATATATTTATATATTCTTAAAGAAAAATTTGTGATAATTTTAATCTTGTTATTGATTTAATAATTGTGTTAGCGAGTTAAATTAATATTCAGAATTTTGTAGTTTCGTAAATAAATACTTAAACAAAATAATCTTTAATTTTTATTTATTATAGAAAAGTATATGAAACTTGAGTTGTTTTTATCGGAATCAATCACGATCACGCATGTGTTGAATTTCGACAAAATTTCACTATCACGTTGAATTACCTTGCGAAATTGTAATTTGTACTTTAATTAAAGACCAAATGAGTATCTGAACTCAAATTCCAATATTTAGGTTGCATTGAAATACGCAATTTGTTTTCCAATGAAATAAAAACATTCCAATACAAAGAAACGAAAGGCAACTAGACTGCTCCGGTTTCTTCTTTAGTCAGTCTTGAATTCCCGACGGAGCATAAAGGATTCCCTATAAATGTCTACACGTGTATACATGCATGCACGTAAAGAGACATTTTAACAATAGAAAAGAAGATATCACAGAATTTTTAGAATTGATAGACAGTGTGATCTTTACTCTCAGCATTTCATGTACGAATCGTGTAGTTAACATGCGATTACACAAGCTAGTGCATTATAAGCATGCAGTTGTAAGAAAAGGTGTATATATCTGTGCATAAAAATAATATAAACATAGCATTAGTAATTTTAATTTATTAATTAAAAATTATATTGTAATTTTAGAAAAAATTTTCGAAAAAGTTGTAAACACACACTGAAAGAAATAAAATTAATAACTTACGATCTTTTAAGGTAAACCTTTATATCTCTAGGATAATTAATTATTTTATATACAAATATATACACAATTTTTTAAATTTAAAATATAATTGATTATATCATATATAGTTATTAAAATCATCACATACACACACACACACTTATGCACGCACGCACACACAGAGAGAGAGAGAGAAAGAGAGAGAGAGAGAGAAAGAGAGAGAGAGAGAGAGAGAGAGGGGGGGGGGAGAAAAGCTAAATGGAAATGTGTTGCATTAAAATTTCTAACAGCATAATCATACTGTCGGAGTGTGAAAATCCACTTTGGACGACATCGTACTTAAAGTGGAGCTTACGAATTTATAGATTTAGCTTCTCTCTAGCTTTCTATAGTCAGCGGACGGTAACGAGTTAGACAAGCTTTACTATGTGAAGTATATCCCAACAAACTCAATAACGCTGTCCATCTATAAGGTCAATCCGTAACGCTAGTAAGTTTGGTAATACTAGACAAATTAATGTCTAACAGAATATGAAGCCTTCGGGTTCCTGAGTATGATATTTTATAACAACAATATTTTTAATATACTAAAATTCGATAGTAGAAATTTGATATTAATATTATTTTAATAAAAAGAAGATAAGAGGATAATTTAGTTAGTAAAATAATAATAAGTATATCAAAAATCAAAATGTTAATCTAAACATATTGCTCTCTCAACGTTTTGAATATTTACATAGTTGAAATAATAGTGTGGTAAGCATTTTCTTCGAAGCCATGTTTCATTTCATTCATTCTCACGCTTAAGTCTAACTGAGCGTCATTGTCAGTACATATTCTGCCTGACATTCATCTTCTTTCAGGTTGAAAAGCCGCACTTTAACGTAAACGTCGAATTAGCACTTGACAGGAATCTAATTTTGCCACGCGTCTCGTGTATCTCGCAAAACTACATTAGCTCTGTTTTTCTCGTCCAATGTGCATCTGTGCATGTACGTGCAACAAGCAATAATTTCATTTGTCTGGTTTCACCAGTCGGCGTTTCATAAGACCAAGGTGGAAGGTAGATACCATGCGCGTGCGGCTTGCTGATTTATTTGCGAACGGGTGCACGAGGTGTGTTGTCTCTTTCATTTGCAAAACTAAGTACAGTATGCCTTTTGGGCTGTGTATTCGCACCGCATGGTTACGTGTCATTAAGATTATGTTGGCGACTTGTATGTGTGCCCATGTAAAACGTAGCTCTTGCTGTGGGTGGACACGTGCGCCCCCCTCCCCCCTCTCTCTCTCTCTCTCTCTCTCTCTCTCTCTCTCTCTCTCTCTCTCTCTCTCTCTCTCTCTCTCTCTCTCTCTCTCTCTACTGTATTCAAAACTTTATTACTCTGCGGAATAACCAATAGTGAACGGCAATGTACGTTGACGAAAACTCCCTTTGCAATTCTATAATTAACGTATGAATATTAAATTTAACATATACATATATATAGAGTTAAAGCATTGGCCGGAGGAAACAAATTTCTAATAAATGTCAAAGTGATCTAACGACATCATATTATACATATTTTTTCTTTGTAATTGATGCAGATGTTCTAACACGAATAAAAACATTATACTTTGTTAAAACAGCAAATTCATTCAGCAAGGATTTTAAAAAAGGTGTGTAAAGATGTCACAGTTGCGAATGTCTAAAATTAAATTTGCTTCTATGAAATGAAAGAATGAAAAATCTACTCTCTGCACATTTTATACATACTTATACACGGCTAAACGGCATTAACGTAGAAATAATTCAACGTATAAAACAAATGTCTCGTAGTAAAGCAAGAGATTATACATAGTACATTATACAAGTTAAAAATATGCTCCAACTTTGTTTTTATTTTGAAACCAGTAAATTTTATTTTTTAAGTGATACTTTATTTTATATTTTATTTATGAATAATTTTTTTATTGCAAAAAGATCATTATACCGCGCATGCATCCAATTAATTTTTTACGAATAATGAAATCAAAAAGCATATAACAAACATACAGAAAATATACAAATAGTATTATTAAAAAGCTTTAATCGGGTATAAAATTTTTATATTATAATCGATTAATTTGCGTGATACAAACGCAAATATGTTTTACGGTCAATTAATTAACGCCATGAAATGTCTCGTGATGATTTATTAAATAATATCTACATATTGCTATTACAAAGTAAATTGTATTTAAATATAACTTTGCTATTAAACGATAAAACGCAATTTAATATTAAAAAAATCTTTTAATCTTTTAAACTGATATACCACATTTTCCTTTCTTCGTAGTAGAGATCTTGACATCTTACAAACGTACGTATCGCGGCAATCCCAGACGAGAGAAGCACAATAAGAGCTATAGTATTTGCTCTTATTGTGAGACGCCAAGTGCAAATGTGGAAGTAAATCGTTCAAAGCACTTCATGTGTGTTTCGCGTAAGCTGTCTATGATTAAACAGAGATTTTAGGAACCTTAAATACGCTTGAGAATTTGACGTGTTCATTTAATTTCACTTACTCTAATCTAATTGACTGTAATTGAGTTTTTTGTCGCCAAATCTTGCATTGTTGCAAATATTCCCTACGGCTAAGGATCTCTTGAAAGTAATATTCCTAATGGTGTATAATACATTGTTCTATCAAATTTTACACTGCATGTCTGAATGCACTTTAATGTTATCTCTAAAAACTAAAAGGTTTTGTACTTTATTAAATTCTACATTTGAGAATATCTAATTTTGTACAATCTAATCTCACTTAATTTCCGAACAACTACAATTACAGTATATTGCTTAATATACAATGACAAATGCTGTCTATAATTTAAAAATTACGATAAAATAAGTTAGAATTTTAATTAAAAGACTTGTGGCATATTTGTCATTTACTTCCATCATGTTTTGCACTTGACTTTGCACAATAGAAAAGTAGGACGATACCGCTTCTATTTTCCGTCTGGGATTGCCTGTTTAAAAGATGTCGACTATGAAGGTTGTAAAATATGCTGTAATGTAATGTGAGGCATCATATAATTTTGTGTCTCTTATATTAAATATAATTTTCGTAAACTCGACAACATTACAACCGGCACACGGTTGATGGACATTTTCATTTATTATGCATGTGAAAAACAGAGAATAGGTGTGTCACAGAGAAATTAATTCCTTCCATCTAACCTGTATGTATTCCCGGGATGCAATCGTCACAGTTCCGTGAATGTCGTAACACGTGAATGCTATAATTTTCTATCAGCGACATACCATTCTTCATGTGATGCTCACTCAGGATGATCGTTCGGTTCGATAATTTCGTCATAGCTTCTGCGATGAAAAGGAAATTGGAAATATCGATAATGTTGTCGTCCATAGACATTGTGATCAAAAATTGTTGTTACATTTTGTTAAATAAATTTTAAGTGCAAAAATTAATTTATTTCTAATTTTTTCAAACTCTATTATTTGAAAATTGTTACTGTCTAGAAATTAATACATTTTTTTAATGTAATATTTTAACGTTATATTTTCAAACATTAATACAATTTTTAAATATATCTACAAGACTTTTAAATAGTATGTTGCTTTTTTTATATTTTTGAAGAAAAATTTGATTTAAGAATTTAACTATAATTTCACAATTAAAAAAAATCAAAGAAATCATATTTTAACTCAGAAGTACTAAGAGATGACATTTGCGATATTTTTAAATCCAATTTTCTCGGAAATATAACTTGATAAAATAATTTTATTTACGGATTTGTTTTCAGCGACAAAAAATTTGTAAGAATCACATGATCCGGTTTATAGAGAAAATCAATGTCGGACAGTGTTATTAGAGCGCATAACTAAAGAATACATAAAATATAATAATGGTAAATTTTTTGTAATTTACAATCAAGATAAAGAAATATGAATTACAAATTTCCATAATAATATTTGCAAGGAAGTGTACATAATTGACACGCCATAAAAGAATATGCAAATGTGTTGGTTGATGTTGAATTTTCTATGAAATAACTTGCCGTGCAGTCTGCAGGTTACGATATTAAAATATATGTTTTATACCGTATCATAAAAGAGGCAACCATACTATCGTATAAAAATCTATGTTATGTAGAAGAAATTTGAAAGCAGTCGATTTACAGCTTTCAAAAATTCGCTACTTTCATAAAAATCCAGTCAAATTTATTTATGGAGCATAATCCATACAAAGGAAGGATGCAACACAAAGGAAGATGATGTATTAGGTTATCAATCTAAAAAAAATAAAAGTTATAATAATTTAAAAGGCTTTAATGTGGCGCGCTTTGGATTTTATTTTTTTTTTTATTAGAAAATACGTAGAAAATATTTAATTTATACGGTTCAAAATAGTTCTCCTAATTTTAGAACAAAGCAAAAAGAATTAAATTTAAAAATAATTACATAATGTAAATCATTGATTTCTCAGTTCGCATTTGCGTACTAACATTTTTTAATATAAAGGGGCTTAAAACTAATCCATTTTTAAACGTTAGTCATAATGTTTAATACCATCTGTATCCGATTGATATGCGATGTTAATACCAGGATTATGTACTTGAATAACGAATCATCCCTTTTTGCTATCTTAAATACTAGATAATTAAATCAGTTTTGTTACGAACTATTTTCTGTGCATATATATCTCTTTTATATAACGATGAGATTAAATTTATAAAGCAAATACATCTTTTATAATTAAATTTATAAATATTATTGGTTATAAATAAAGCTCTTTTTGAATAGAATTTATTTAGTATTTTTGGAAAATTAAATCTTACTTATATGATATTTTCATTAATATAGCTAAGCATAAAAATAGCATGTTATTGTCTTGGAAATAACTGTATAATAATATTTGCATAGATAAGTAATGCACTGATTCACGATCAAAAAAATAGGTTAAAGAAGAGTGATATTAAAAGAACGCAGTGCTCTTTAAACTTGATCGGAATCGATAATGTGAACTGTTCGTATACATCATTAACAAGATGTCGTATGTATTTTTTTATAGATTTGAAAATTTTATTTCATATTATTAAAGTATACATATTAATATTAGTCTATGAATTGGACTTCATATCGAGTCGAGAAAATTCTTTTTCATATTGTTCCACTTATCGACTTTTCATACACATATAACCTAAATTTTTGTAATACAATTTCGTCTCAATTAAGCATCAAAATTTTTGAAATTCAACATTGTTCTTGTTGTTTACCAGTTTATGAATTCGAATTTTATAAATACAACTTGTAGCTCTTTTATATTAAGCAAATATTGCAATAATGTGACAGTTTCAGATCATTCGATTAAAAATGCTGCAAATTAACAATTTTTTTAATATAAACTGCATAACATAGACTGATAATAATGCATATACTTTTTTCTGGAAAAGAATTTCCAAATTTATAAAAGAAATAAAAAGATTTTACGATACAAAAATTATGTCTTTCTCGGTAAAATGCCTCCAGCATTTCTTTAATGAAGGAGTAATATTACTCAGAAACTGCAAAGACTATAATTTAAATTTTTATTAATAATAGAGAATATTTATATAAATAAGCATTATGAATAAATAAATATTCTTAAAATTTTTATATTTAGCAGTTTATTTAACATTTCTTAAAACTTATTCTCTCTCACACACGCGCGCGCGCATACAATTACAATTCACAATGATTAGTAGTATAATAAAGGTTTTATTTTTTCTTTTGTTTTCTAAAAATATTTATTAAGATTTATATTTATATTTATATTTATACTGAAAGAAAAAGATACTTGATTCAAATAAACAATATTAGTACTATTCAAATAACTATTTATTTGAATTAAGTTTTTTTTCTGTCAAAAGTACATAATACTTTTAATATATACTACTTTTTTATTTTTAATGGATTTATATATACCAGATTACATACCATTTGGTCTGAACATTTGACAGTGAATATGATTACAGGTGAATGTTTATCATCTTTAAAATAATAATGAAGACCAGTAAGAAAATCAGGTTTAATTCAATACGCGTTATATCTTATCGCGTCATAAATAAATATAGCTATTACATTCACTTCTGGAATATGTAGAGCCATTGTTTGTATGTCTGCATTGTGAATGCAATTCTCATCAAGTTTTTCAAAATTTAGATTTTGCATCTTCAATTTAATTTACATATGGTAATTTGCAACCAATTAATAATTAAAATATTTTCTATCTGTATTTCTATCTTGAAATGCAATGTAATGATAATTTTATAATGATAGGTATAGATTTAAAAAGTTATAATCAGTATTACCAATATATCTTGAAATAAATTTATTATATTACATTTTTCATATGTGATATAACATATAAATACATTGAAATATTTTTAGTATTGTTTTCTTTAATTTAGAGTTAATCATAAATATTTTATTAGAAAATTGGAAAACACTATTTAGAAGCTATATAAAATGCTCAAATAATTATTTTATTTTTTAGCATTATATTTTAACATAGTATAATTCTACGTACCAAAACTTCAAAATTTATAACGAGCTTTTATGCGCGATAATAAGACTAATAATTTTGCATATAGAATAGCGCAACATAAAATAATAATTTTACACTAAAAAAGTAACCAGGAAAAGATGAGACATAACATTAATTAACAGAATAAGAAATTGCTTAAGAAATGTCTGTTAATTAAAATGTTTGCAGACATTTTTAAAAGCAATTTAATAGACAACTAAACGGTTTATTTGAAATCCATTGCATACATAAATTAATAAAATTATTTTTATATAATGTTAATATTGTATTTGAATACACATTTGTGACAAGTATCATACATTATCAAATAATAATATTTATAAACAATATTGGAAAAGAGTGAATTTCTTTTATTAAAACAGGGTTGATTTGCTCGTGGAAACAAATCCTCTTTATTTCATAATATATACAGAATTTGTTATCATAATGTAATGATAACAGTTCTAAGAGAATGAAATGTTATCATAAATATACGAAAGACGTATATTTGTTAACAATTATATTATTAAGTAATGAATATTATAAATAATATCGAACTTTTTTTGTTACAATTTTGTCAGTCTTATTTATAATTAAGAAAATAATATCTGTTAAAAGAAAAAGAATGTTATACTCACTAACTTATTTTTGTTGGCCACTCAGAATACGTTCGATAATTGCTTATGGCAAAGCTCGTTGTAAAACATGAAGATGGTAATATTACGATTATCTGAAACGTTGTTTTTATAGTATAACTTAATTAAACTAAAATTCAGATTATAGCAACGTCCTCTTTAGTTTGCAGCCTTTCACACATTGTGCGGGAATTCATTCTAAAGGTCTGTACCGGACTTTCAGCTACGCTTTGTCGCCATCTGACAGAAGTAGATTTAAAACGACCTAAAAACAAAAAAATGCGAATTTTTAATATTTGTCATCAATTATATTTATTAATGTACATTTGTACAATTTAGAATTAAAACATGTATTATAAAAAATTTCCTTTTTTGCAGAGAATAAATTTGGATACATTAAAAAATTGAATTATTTATAATTTTACAAAAAGATATCTAAATTGAAAGTGAAGATAAAGGTGTAACTAATTTTTGCCTTTTTACCAACAAGTTCAACTAACAAATAATTTAATCTATTTTTTAAATAAAATAAATTAATATATTATTATTTGTATGCAATAATTTATATATTTATAAATGTATGCCACTTGAAATTATATTCTGAAAAATTTTTGTTTTCCACTATCAATTAGAAAAATAATCGGCAAATTTATTTAAAATTGTTGAAATTGGTTTTTTGTATTTTTCTGTACATATTTAATATTTTATTAGTTTATAAAAAACAAACTCACTTGCAAATTTATAATTTTACAAAAACACAATGTATATTAAAAAAAAATGAATTAAAAGTTTACTTAAAACTATGTATTATATTTTGATTGAATATTTATCCAGCTTAAAATCGGAGATTAAGAACATAGTGCAAATCTGTTTATAATTATATATTAAAGAAGAGATTAGGTGGACACAAAGTCATGGTTAATACTGCCACTTATTAATTAGTAAATACTTGAATTAGCCCCTAAATAAAACTTACAGTAGCACTTTAGAATTAAATATAATTTTTTCAAAAATATATTTATAATTAAAATTATATTTATAAAAATATATTCTCTGTGTGTTGTCCGAAATTATTATTTTTTTTGTGGTCAGATAGATAATTGTGTAATTTTATTTATACGCATGTAACTTTTTGACGAATTACAAGTATTTGTAATACTAAAAGTAAATTTTCTAATAGCGTTTGAACCGTAAACTGCAATGATGAAAATAGAAAATTCCAAATTGGTGCACAAAATTGATGCACACCTAGTTGTTCTGTTTTAAGTTCAATTTAAATTTAAAAAATTTATAAAAAAATTTTTTTAATTTTTATAATACAGATATAGAAACAAAACATCTGGAACACTATTGAATATTATTCTGCATGAATTAGGAATTAGAATTAGAATATAATTGCAAAAATATATTATATCGACATATTAAAATAATTAATTAGTAAATATCAAATATTACCCATAATTGTTCTATTTATTCTCCTAGTGGTATTTTTTGCTTTATATAAATATACATTTATTTTATATATAAATAATATATAAATAAGTAAATGTGTATATGTGCATTGCAAATAATATGTAGTATTTGTAATTTATTTTATAATATATGATATTTAAAATTAGACTATCAAGTTGAATTGATGCATCTCTTTAGAAAACTGAACATAGTTGTGTGCTTTGTTTAATTCACTCGGAGACCATTTCACATTGAGAATATTAGATTAAACAATATGTCTAGAAGCTAAAATTCTGCGAGTAGTACTGACATAAAATATAGCGTGCTAACTTTAAAACACGTTACCTCTGAGGTTTTATGATAACAGTCTTCAACATATATTTGTCGCATCACACGCTAAATAAAGTATGTGAAATACTTTTTTGTAAGTAATGTATGAAAAACATCACTTTTCTTATATAATCCAAATAAAATTCAAGCATAAAAAAAGAAAAGAATAATTTCGAGGAGAAAGAAAATTAATTAATAAGATAATTAATAAACTGTGCTTTTGCTTTGTATACGGAGAGAATTTTCTCTTAAAATTTACTTTCAAAATCTGGTAATTGTAGGATAATGTGTGACCTCGAGCAATTTTACTATATTTTTTAGTAAAATTTACTATACTTTTAGTAAAATTTACTAAAAAGTATAGTATTTACTAAAAAATTTACTAAAAAGTCCTCGAGGTCATACTTTATCTTACAATTACCATATTATGAGACTAAATTTTAAGAGAAAATTCTCTTGTATCGTGTATTATTAAAATAAATAGTTAATAAAGTATGATCATAAATGGTAAAGTATTAAATATAAATTTTGATAATTTTTAGGTTAAAATGCGAAACAATAAATTGATATAATATAGTGTTGTTGGATTTTATTTACGCTCACACACACATACACTACCACTACGATCCTTACATTGATTTTTGAATATATGACATTAAATTTAAAAGATAAAAGTTTTTAAAACTTTGTTGTGTACAATTTTTAAACTATAAGCTGAAAGAAATATATAAACATACTCATTAAAAATAATGCAGGAAAAAGTGTTTGTAAAAAAACCTAGTGCAAAACCATACATAATTTTTTGTAATATTGCAAGTCATAAAAAACTGTACATTTACGGTCCGATGTAGCTGTTCGATTCTTCACTATAGCTAAAAATAAATGTAGCAGTGAAAAGCTGACAAACGAAATGTCCATTTTTTGATAAAGGAATCGACTACTTCGCGTGATCCAGCCTTGACATGCTATGATCACAAATATATATTGAAGACGAATATTGAAGACATGAGATAACAAATGTGAATCGACATATTAAACGTACCATTGATCTTATTGACAAAATTATTGAAAAAAATGTTTTTAGAAATACTCTTTAAATTAAATGGTAATTTTATTGTTACAAAATATCGTAATTAAAATTCTAGAAAAAATTTTTTGTACAAATATACAAATTGTCTTGAAATTTGTGAATCAGAATACTATGACAAGAAATTTTTTAAAAAATTAAAGGAAATATTTATACATAATAAATTTATTTGTAAATTTTTATTTTAAATCACAGTTTTTTAAATATTAAATTATAAGGGTTTAAAGCTAGTCAATCAAAGCTTTAAATGTCATGTGTCACAATGTTACTACTGCATATGCAACTCACAGGCAATATGACTGTCTAGATATAGTTTGTGATTGGCCAGCTTTAATCTTTCATACCTCAAAAACGATTATTTAAAATAAAAATTTACAAACCATTATTTTACTTGTTTTTTTATGAATTTTCTTGCTATAATACTTTGATTTGCAAATTTCTGAACTCCTTATACTAAAAAATTTTATTTGTAAATTGTTTTTTTCAAAATTCCAATTATTAAGTTTACAACGTCAAATTTGTTATTTATTATTCTTGGCACGTTATTTTACCAATTATACATATATATCATAGTTTAAGAATAATATGTAAAAAAATAGATGTGAGAAAAATATCCTTTTAGTTAAAGTTTAAATGTCATATTTTCAAAGGCAGTAAACACGATTGAAAAATATCGCTATTTAAATCTTGATCATCCTATACAACTGCAAAGTTTCATTTGCCTTGATAAATTTGCATTGACAAATTACACGTATGCCTGATAAGGCATTTGTGTAATAAACAGAAATTAACAGCAAAATAATAGCAAAAATTAATAGCAGAAATCTTTTGAAGTAAAATATTCTATTTTGATAGAATAAAAACAAACTGTTAGAAAAGCTTTTGAAGCTGTAGACAGAATATCTGCGTCCATTTTGGTCGAGATACCAGGCGAATCAATATTTTCTATTGCGTGGCATTTTGAAAATCACTCAGTGATTTTTTTAAATTTGTTATATGCAGCTTCTAGTCAAATAAACTGTATCAATAAATTAGTGTCGATAAAATATGATTTAATGTGTTCTTGTAACAAATGTAATTATACGAGAAAACAAACGTATTATAATTATATTAAACAATTTATTATCAAAAATTTTATTAACAATAGAAATATACACTTAAATAATTACACATATTATTCTTAAATAAAATTATTAAAACTTTTTTTCGTGTATAAAGTTACCATTATGTTTTGTTAATTTTGCTAAATCCGAATTCAGATTTATAATCATGTAAATCATAAACATAATCGTGTAAATCATAAACAAGCGATCCAAATTTAATCATTTATGTGTAACACACAAAAGTTATATATAAATGTAAAAAGAAAATGCAATAAAACGTTGTCGGTCAATTATTTACAACTGAGAGAGGCATTATACTTACCTGAATTACATGGTATGAGTTCTGAACGTTGAAACCCCGCCAATTCTTGCGTTTCATGGGTTTGTACATTTGTTCGATCTATCACGCAGCAGCATTTGCAAATTACCAATTCAAAGTAAACTCGAAATCTGAAACAATTAATATGTTTGATGCGTAATTATATTTGTAACTATATATTTGTAAATAATATTCTATTTGAACACATCTTAAATTGATTAATTAAATCACCATGTAAGACAATGAGATCTGCGTGCTTACAAGTAAAATTTAAATTAAATTGGAGAAAACAATCGCAAGCGAGATTAATACTTTAGACTTTAGACTTAGAGCTTAGATTGGATAATAACATCCTCATACTTTTTTGTTTAAAAGATGAATTAATTAAAAAACTTTCAAATTATATGTAAGAGATCTTGGAATGTTTTATTTATAACATAGGTATTTGCTATTATAATTTAGACCTATTGTTTTTAGATTATTATATAAATTTTTTATGCTTTAAAACATTTTTACTATACTAAAATAACTTGAACTAAATACAAGATAATATAGTAAATCTTATAATACTAATTAATATTAATATCTGAATGTTTATTCTGAATATTAATATTTTTCCCATTTTGATATTAAATATAACCAATTATAGGTAAAAAGTAGACATTTTTAAAGCTATTTTCAAAATAAATTTTCCAATTTGTGTGTGTGTGTGTGTGTGTGTGTGTGTGTGTGTGTGTGTGTGTGTGTGCGTGTGTGCGTGTGCGTGTGCGTGCGCTACAGAAATGACCAGAAAAAATTATTTCAGTTTGAATTATCGACATGACGAAAACATCATAAACAATAATACGATAAAATATATTGATTCTCATAGACATAATCTTGGTAAATGATCTGTTTTCTTATTCGACTTGCTGAAGTCTCGACAGGTCGTTCATAATACTTAGAGAGGTATAACAGAATTCTGCTTTTTTAAGTAGATAATATGTAGACATGCTGTGTAGAATTGTAATAAGTGTTATGGAAGCAATTAATTAGTCAAAACCTATTACTTCTTTTAATTTTTTTCAAAATATTACATTTTTTTAAATTTAATTTCGAATACTTTATTACAGATTAGCTAAAAAGAGGATTAAAAAATATATATAAAAGAATAATTATTAACAAATAATATTATTATTTGAAAATCACTGATTAAATTCTTAAGAAAAAGAGTGTTTATTGGTATTAAGAAAGCAATTTATAAGATTTAATTAATTTCAAAGAGTACAACAAAAATGTTTCATATCAGAAACTTAATATATTCAATAACTTCTTATATACAATCAAAGTTTATTAAATTAGTTATTATTTATTCATTATTTTATTATATGGTTTTAAAATATTATTGTGATATTATTAATTCTACTTAAAACATAATTTATTTTTATTAACATATTTGAAAGTTAATATACACATAAAATTATTAAATTTATTATATTTTTTATACACTAATAAATGAATATAAAATTATTATTAAAAAAACAACTTTATAAATCTCTTAGTATTATGTAGTTTATTATTTATTTGATTGCTTTTGCAAATTTAAAGAATATTAATTACTATTACGTAAAATTCATGTATTTAGTATGCAGAATAATTTATTAATCAATCAGGCAGTAAAACGTCAGAAAATATACATTTTATCGTACCAAATAATGACATTTTATTATGCCAACGCCAACATTGTCCATTTCTAATTGTTATGCGATTGCGTTGTATCATTTTAATAGAATAATAATTGAGTTGTGTATTCTCCGATGCATTGCAGCAACTGTGAAGTGATCCTTGAGTATACAATAACGGGGAATGCAAATATTGTGCACGATATTATTATGCTTTCATAGATGTCAGATGTTGAATTTAATCAATTTGTCTCGGTGACACAAGATACTAAATCTCAGGAATATGTATTCATTGACGCAGTTTACTGAAATAAATTTTTTATTGTCAAAATAAATCTCTTTAGGCTTATGAAAGAATAGATATTATTTTTTAAATTAATAAAATTGTAAGTAAATGTAATTGAAATATAGATTACACATTTTATGATCATTTTACATTATTTTCTAAAAAAAGATAAAATAGAAATTTTTATTTGTTTTTCTTGAGTGTTCACAGATATAATATTTTACCATAAATGTAACACTAAATGTAACTAATCATTGACGTGAAAGATTCTCAAATGTCTAGAGTCGTCTAAGATCGTGTAAGTGACAGCAGATGGTAATAATAAGAATTCTTTGGGGTGCAATAAAAAAGATAGCTGATCAGATTGCGTCTGTCAGACATGATCAATTTTCAGAGTGAAGGAACTTAAACGATGGAACGTCGGAGGATGAAGTTAGACTGTCGAGAATCGATACGCGAACGTAGAAATGTATAATTAGAATGTAAACTGAAACTCTCTGTGGTTAACCGAGGAATCGATGCTCTCGCATTATTGATTAGCAAATGCCGTTACAAAACCGCCGAATGACCCAAACTATTAAAATTTTGTGTAAGCCTGTAATTATTACAAGTCGTAACTGTACAGAGGTAATTATTATATAAAAGAATTTTTACATAATTTAGAAGAGAGTATAAACTAAATTATTTGTATAAAAAAGATATACTAAATACATATTTTTTAATTTATAACTAATAATTTTTTTACTTCGGAACAATATTAATTCGGAATAATGTCGTTTAATTCTACGTAAAAGTTTTCAATGAAGTTTCAAAATAAAGTTTGTTGTCAAAATAATGTTTTTGATAACGTTAATCTTGAGATCGTCTTTATCCCTTTAAATTGTCGGAGACTATTGATATAATCCCGAGAGTTGTCCAATTTTTCAAAGTATTATGCTTGATCGGATATTACAAGGATTTACGTAAATCTCACTTAATGCATGAAACTGGAATTCAATCAGTTCAATGCTAACATAAAAACTCATCGAGCGTACACTTTTTTGCATGCCATGCCGTGCTGTTAATTTTATTGTAATCGTATTATATTTTATTCGTGATATAAACTTTTTATTGTGCGTTTAATTGATACTTTTAAAATAAAATAAATTAATTCTTGCGTTTTGGGGTAATTATTACAAAAATGTTACGTGTAATCGGATGTTTGGATGAAATTTGTGTACAAAATCTATACTTCCTAGATTTTTAATATTTTTAATAATTTTATTAAACTTGTTATATAATGAATATTATAAATTTATTAACGGATCTTTTAATCTTCTTTACCGTTAAACTTACTTTAAATCCATGTATAACTTATAATGTTAGAATTTAAGATAGAGAGAATTTTTTGTGTATATGTGTGTGTGTGTGTGTGTGTGTGTGTTTGTATTAAACTGTACATACGTGTACATTAAAATGCATGCATGTAAAATGAAAATCTCACCAATTATATATAGTCTAAAATTTTATTTAAAGATACACGAAATTTATATATAAAATATTTTTGTCAAATAATTTGTAGTTTTTTGTCGAACCATGATAATTTATATATAAAAGATAATGCAATACCTGTTGTTCATCCAGTAATATATGATTGGATTTACCATAGAGTTGGACATAGCGAGCCAGTAAAAACTTAAATATACGTGTTGCACGTAACTGCTTTCTGCGAAATGACGATGATGATACACAAAAATAAAAAATCCCTGATATGGCAACCAGCACACTGCAAATATTGTCACCACGATAATGAACATCTTTACAACCTGCAACACAAGTTAATATTAAAAAGAAAAAAATGAGAATTAAAACTTATTATCTCTTTCAAGAGTAGTTTGTAGACATTTTTATGAATTTAAGATTGAGTACGGATTACTTTAAATAATGATTACATTTCTAAATTTAACAAATATTTTCTGTAATTGCATAAAGATGATATTTGCAACAAGCATTAATTACAATTAGCAGTAGTAATAGTTTACACTTAATTCTGAAAGTTATATTTAATAATATCTACTGTAATATACTCTGTTGACCGACACTAAGAAGTACTTAATAAGGATCCTGTCTTCAAGTTTAAGTTTTAATGTTCATGTTGCGTTTGGAAGTAGTTACTAATTTGACGCTGTGTCAAAGATAGTGAGTAAGGAAGGTAAAGTCTAATGTAAAATATAACAAGTAAATAGCAATCAAATGTAAAAACAAAAGTAAAAAAACGAGCTAGATTTAGATCCAGCAATAAGTAAAAATAGTTTATTAGATACAATTAAAATAAAATCACGAACGATCTCAAACGAGATATTTCGACTTTAATAAGTCATCTTCAGTCGTAAATATAAAATAACTTAATAATTTAACATGATAAAAAATTGACTGTTATTGTGCACAAGTCTATTATTGTGTACAAAGTCGGAGAATAATAAATAAATATAAATCAAAATAAATATATGGCTACATCGTGAGTACGTTTAAATGAAAATGTTATAAATAGCTTGTCAGGAATAAAATAATATGTACAAAATAAACGCAATAAAAAATGATAGTGGCTAAGTCCAAAAAATAAAACAATAATTCAACCGTTTCTACATTCGACGGTGAAATAGTGGAGTCTCAAAGATAAAACTTAGATCAAATTACCAAGGATTCATTAAAAAAAATAGTGTACACGTCATAGTGTAAAAAATTGATTATTGAAGAAAAAAAAATCAAATTAGATAAAATTAATGTTAAAATGTGAATTTAATAAAGTCTCCGTTAAATTAATCGATGTGAATCAGATTTTCACCAAATCAGATTTTCACTGGAAGCCAGCCAAAAATAAGTATAAATAGCTTATTCATGTTTCAAATATCAAAAGTATCTCTTGATATTTAAATAGATAACTGTAAAAACATTTAATTTGCATGTAAATGAATTCTAGGTAAAATTGCAAATTGTCTTTATAATCATAATGTAATGACCTACTTTATAAAAGCACATTTTGAGATTTTCGGATAATTCAAGTATAAAAATTTCCTATTATAATTTCCTTGTATTTTCTCTAAATATTTAAACAAAAGATTTTCTGAATTTTTTATTTTTGGCTATTTTTCAGAATTTGTTAATAATATACATTTTTGTTTTCTTGAAGATTTTGGAAAATTTGATTTATTACAGTAATATATAAGAAAACATTTATTTTAAATTTCAATATATTGCAATTATTTATCGACACGTTCTGTCCATTACTTATGTCAATATATTGTAAAATATTATTTTGATGATAAATATGGGAGTATTTAACAACGTACCTTGCGTTTAGATTTCATAGATTCTTTCTGATAATGCGTAAGTTCACCAATCGACTTTGACCCCCATAACTTTCGTCCCATACCCGTGTAACAGACAGCCATCACTGACATGGGAACTAGATATGTTACAGTGAGGAATAGGAGATTGTAGCTGTAGAACAAATGATTTATGTAAAACCATAAAGGATACCGAGATTAATGCTAAGAGACTTATTACACCAAGTTTTATTAAAACTTGTTTCATAAGATACACGTGGTTGAACGATTACTCAAGAAAGGAGGCAGGAAATCCGTTTTTATTAATTGAGACGTGTTTGAGAGTTTAACGTGCAATATAGAGCACAACATAGTTATTATAGTATAATAGTTGTCATAAACATTATATTCACTTTGAAATAATATTATATATTATATGGAGAAAGTGGGTTATAAATTGTTTCAGTTACTGTCATAGCAATAGTAACTAAAAATTTTTATGTAAGGATTAAGGCAATTCAATTTTTTTTTCAAAGATCAGTTATTTATTCAGTAGTTTGAACCGACAATTTTTTGTTCTTCTCAAGAAATAGGCTTGATCGGGAAGTTATATTAAAAAAGTTTTAGTATACTATGTAACCATGGCGTTTGATACAAGATTAAATTGAACATTACATTAATCATTAGTTTTTTTTTCTTGATCGAAATATTATGAGGATCGTGTTTCTGGTGTAAATGGTTTCTGGTGTAGGTGGAAGAACACAATTTCGATCTTGCTCTTTATCCAAACACTTTCGATTGAAGTTTCAATTTCGAGTCCCAAGAGTCGACGTGGCAATCAGAATCATTAGATAAGTTAAATTGCACGTAAAAAGACCCTTTCGTGAGATTACTTGGTATTTGTGATATAGATAGAATCTATGCAAAACTGAAATTCCATTTTCGTGTATACAGAACTGTACGTCACTCCTTGGCGAGTTTGGGTGTTTTAAATTATCCTATTATATACTATCAGATCAGTGATATTGTTACATCCGTTGTTAAATAAGCTCAACTTGGAGCTACTTCGTAGATATGTAGAAACAGAGGTATTCTCTGTAAACTTCAACGTTGCGCGATGTTCTTCGTAAGAGGAGAGTATACCGCACTAACGACAGTAAGTTCTGGACTATTCGACAAATGAAAACCTCGAATACACATCTAAACTTTGCCTACGTGATTTATGCAAACTGTTCTCCTGAATGACTAAGATATATGGAGACATGTAAAATCTGAATTAATATTTTTTTATAAAATATTTAATTATAATCAAATTTTTTTTTAATATTAAAAACGTTAGTAAGTACTAAATCTTTAGTTCATGATTTCGCATATTTATTACTTTAAAGTACTTTAACCTACATTTTATCAAAAATATGTTATAAGTAAAGTAAAATTTTAAAAAATTAAAAAACACGTGTGTGTGGTGTATTTATTTTTGGTTTCATTACAATTGAATGTTTTCGCTGTGGCTTTAAGTAAATAAATTATATTGTCTCTACGATGTTTTTCACGATAACAAACTTTTCTTTACAAAGAATAAAAATCTTGAATTTTATTCTATTCTTTAAATTGGTCTCGTCTTGTTTACTGTCCGTGCAGAAAAAGGAAGCTGCAGCTTATTTAATATTGATTTTTTACTTGTCCAACTAGTTTTGTGTTATTAGCTTTTCTATATTTATCAGACAATATAGGTAATGTAAATAGATTCTACTAAGTTTTGAAAATAATTTGAAATTATTTTATAAGTAATCCATTTTTTTAGCATTGAATTGTTATTTACTAAAGAAAAGATTTACATATGATTTATTTTATTATACACTGTGAACTGAATTCTTGCATTGCGCTTTTTGTTCTGTTATATTTTAATTAAAATATCTTCCCTTAGTAACTTTATTATTGTTAATATTAAATAATTATTTAATCATAGAATATTATTCTATTAAAGAGATATTCTAGTCTAAAGCGCGAAAAAAAAAATATTTTTATTATTAAAAAAAACTGCTACGCATATTTTTTAATGCTATATCTATCTGTACATATTTAGCAAATATTTATAAATTTGTATGTGATTAAATGTACATAAGAACGAATTATACAATTAATAGGAAGACAATTTAGTTAGATCTTTAATTAATAAATTCTGACTGATACGCATTATCGTATATCGTATATCGTAACATATAGTAAATTGAATGCAACCAATCTAATTGGGTCAAACTACTCTTATTATCCCCGGTGATACATGGATAGCAAATATACAGCAATTTTCTATCCTGCCTCCTTAAGGTAATCGCCAATAAGACTCAATCTTTTTCGCATTTGTAATGACTCGTATACGGTGTTTAAAGAAACTTCTTTCCGCACGCGATTTTACGTGTCCTCTCCCCCTTCTCTATTAAAAAATGTTGAATAGTACTTGTTCAATTTGCACATTTCTGAAGTTCATTACACTGACCCGTTAGGCTTTGCGTAGAAAAAATTCAATAAACTGAAACTTATTACTTACCAATATTCCGTTTTACTATGTAAATAGTCACCGTCAGGCCACAATATGTAACAAGAGATTCTAGTTGTTCCGTTGGAATATCTGCAATTGATTATACGTCAATTCTTCTGAGATATTGAAATAAATATAGATAGCGGTAACAAATATTATGGGAAGACTAAGCTCTCTTATAAATGTACTCATCATATATACATGAATCATATTTTCACATATTCTCGAACATTAATCATTAAGAATTTAATATTTTGTTTTTCGTAAAGGTCTTTGTAAGGATATAGCGGAAAAAAAGTCTCTTATAGGATCAAGCCCGAGGAGAAATGGATTTAGGGAGGTGGATATAAAAGAAAAAACAATATGAGGGTGGAAGTTATTTGTATGGAACATTGACTACGCGATAGAAAGCGAAATAAAGATTTGCAAATACTTTTTTTACAAAAAACTGGAATAATAAAAAAAATTTACTAATAATAAAGATGTTAGATTTGCTCGTTATTTAATTTCTATGAAATGCGATTCTAGAGAACATAGCTTTTAAATTAGGTACATGCAATTATATTGCGTGCGTAATGATATTTAACATAGTTTCCAATATGATAAAGGCACAATTTTTTATACAAAAATGATTAGCTTGTTAAATTTTATAAAAAAATATTAATTATAAAAGAGTTGGCTTTAAAAACATGTGAACAGTTTTAGAAGTAGACGGTCGGCTTTAAAGGATCGGCTTTAGAAACCAGTAAAGCGGGTACATAATATGCTAGAATGAGAAAATTTCTGAAAGTAGTATGAGAAAATTTCGTATAGGCATTCCTCTTGTTAAAAGTTACACTTTGAGAGATAGAAACAAAATAAATATTACAATTTTTTGTCATTATAAAAAGCAATTTTTCTTGGCTTTTTAAAATGATACATTGCCCGAAGCAATCAATATATATTGCAAATATGGAAAAAGTTAAAAGTAAAGAGAAAAATTTAGCCAACAAAAAAATTGGCTTTACTGGCTCAGAAAGATAAGAAACTGAAAGCTTTGCTCGACTACAGATTATGGAATAAATATGTAGTCTATAAATTTTACAACGTTTAATGTTAAAATAAAAATCAAATTTCTTTCAAATTTATATTACCGTTATTAAAACAATTTTATTTTTTAATTTTAATTTTATATACTTTGATTAATGTTATTTCTGATATATTAATTTGCACTATTTACTTAACTAAAATAAATATATAGAATAAATATAAAATATGTATTTATTATTCCATTATACATATATCAGTGTTTTTATTGATAATAATTTATCTGAAAAATATAATAGTGAAATGTATAAATATATAAAAATTAACAAGGCATAAATTTATGTGAAATAACCTGTGAAGATAAAACCGTGCAAATCAATAAACGTTTTATGGCTATTGATGCAAATGACATTACATGCGGGTAGATACGTACAAGCTATGAAATTAAAGCATTGTAATTGAATTGTTACCCGATAAAGGGATTATAAGACAAACTATGTTGCGATTATAACAAAAGCTTCATATATACCATCATATACAAACTTAAGTGAATTGATATTTTTTAAAAATTAAATTAATTACGTTAAAAGTTACACCAACAAGAAACTAACTCAGTTAAAAATTAGATTAAAAAGTAAAGTTGAATTAAAAAGTTTAATTTTAAAAGCATTATTTTATATGAAATTAGAATGTTATAATTTTTTAAAGTTAGGTTTCTTAAAATTAGTCAGTTTTGAGTGGCAATAAATTTATAAAAAGATTTGTTATCATGACATCATAAAAATCATCAAATTTGTTGTTTCTGGTCTTTTTAATTTTTCTCAAATATATGAAAAGCATTTTACATATGGATTTAAAAGTCATATGGAAGACATTTGAAAATGACTATTCACATCCATGTTGCAAAAGTATAATTTATATTTTAATAAAATTTTTATTTTAATTTATAAAAATTTTTATTGCTAATTTATCATTTTTTCTCTGTTCATTGCAACGTTAGACTTAAACAATAAAAACTTGTGTTTGATTATACTTTTATAAGTGTTTAAAATGAATTATTAATATATTAGAATAAAAAAAATTTATAAGACTGTATATAAACAAAATGTATAATATTACTTTTAACTTTTATGTGAATAGTTTAAACTTTTTTAAAATTACATAAGTTGCATTAGTAATTTGGCGTGCTCTATGGTAATGCATCCTTACAAACGTGACTAGCATTTTACATTTGCAACGCGATGTATTTACTATCACGAAACCTGTTTGAAACGTAAATTTATTCTTTAAAGATTGTTTTATGCTCTGCTTAATAATATAATTTTTACAAGCTTTTATAATATAATAATTAGAAAAGAAACATAAATGTAAATTATAAGAAATAATATGAGAAACACAACATTAACTGTGACACTGACTATGATTGATATATACATCATTGCGGTGTGAAATTTGTTGCACTTTTATTTCTATTACATTAATCATTCAACTATGTGAAAATATAAATTTATAATATTTTAAAGAATATAAAATGTAAGAAATATTACAGTCAAATTGTACATATATACAAAATTTAAAAGTTTACTTAATAATTAGATTAATTATTACAATTACCTGCGCAATGTTGTTGTGGAATATAAAAGACACGGTATTGCTAGGATAGATGAGATGCCCCAGATTAAAATTAAAGTAATCACTGTCCGCTTACGAGACATATGATGTTTAAGTGGATACATAATGGCCATGTACCTGCAACAAACGGCATAACGATGCTGTTTAATATTCCTCGCGACAGATTCAAACAAATTAATGAGATTTATAACGTTTAATCCTATGTTATCATCATCTTTTTCGATAAGACTTTCTTGATGTTTTGTTGCATAACTTTAGACATTTATACCATTTGTCATTGTCAAACATTACGAAAGAAGATTTAACAATACCATATTACAAAACTTTGGTAAGTTTACCGAAAGAAATTTTAAATATTTAAATAAATTTGTTGTTTTTATCTTATTTTATTTGTCTTTTATAATTCTATATACAGTTCCGTATAACTATTTTTTCGGTGAGAGGAAATATAATTACTCCAAGAAAATGATATTATAACCATAAAAGTTATATTATTAATTTCTGTATATATGTACATACGTATGTGTACATATATGTATATGCACATGTGCATATATGTATATATGTATATATATAAAGAGAGATTTTGTTTTTAAATAAATTATTATACATACAACTTATATGAAAAAATGTAGATTTTACATAATAGCCGCTTCGCATGTAAACCAGAAATTCAAAAAGTAATTGCGCGAAGCAAAGCAATTTTATGTTAGAAAATGCAGTTGCGTGTAATAAAAGTGTAAATTGCTGTGTTGCGAATTGTACTGATATATTAGATCGAAAACATTCAGCATATGCTACGCGTAATATGCTGTAGCTCGTAAAAAGTAACTACTCGAAATTATTGAAGTATATTATCGTATATACGATACATAGCACATTAATAATACTGTGTATTTTTCATAATCAGTAATAAAAATTTATGGCTTGTTTTCAGAATGTGCTTATAAACATATTAGTGTGTCCTTTTTTGTTATTTTAATTTTAATATTTATTAGATGTAAAAAAAGCATAAGCAAAATAACAAAAAGCGTATTAACATCTTTAAGTATAAGCCTATATTTTTTATTATATAATAATATGTGCAGCAAAACAAAACACATTATACTTAGCAATGTAAATAATTTTTAATAAATTTTTTATTTATATATTGCTGTTATTATATTAAATAGTAGAATAAAATCTTATTTATAATTGTTTGGTATCCGAGAGGTAAAATTGACAATCAGACATAATTACAACATTATTAATGTGATGTTAAAGCTCATTAAAGTTATCACGCGAGTAAAATGATACAGTGTGTAGTCTATAAATTATCGTACGTTTCTCGCAAACATTCACTAGAACAAACAAGTTTCTTGCTTCGACATTAGCATTATTACTCTTATAACTCTCGTGCACGTAATAATAATAATTTTATCAAGTTTACCAGTCAAACAGATGTAATAATTGATTAACCTTTATCGGTGGATCTAGGGATTAAATAAAATTATTTTATGATTAAATTTTAATTGGGATAAACCCGGATAGCTACAGTTTTTAAAATGCAAAAAATATACTTTTATTTTTATTATTTTTTAATAGCATTTGTTATATTACTTTACTAAAGCTTAAAGTATGTAACACTGTGAACATTAAAGAAAAAATATCTAATTAAAATTTTATGTCAAAGTATTGAAACATAAATAATAGTCTTTCACAACTTTTAGAGAAGATAGCTATAGTATTATATAGGATAAGTGGCCATACATATTTTATGTACATAATATTTATAAAATAATAAAAAGCTTATAATTTAATTTTTAAACATTTTTAATAATCAATGTTTATATAAGTTTAACATCTATCTCACTCATTGTTAGTACTAAAAAAAATATTTATGATATATTAAATTTAAAATATTATATGGACAACTTAAGTTCTGTTTTTTTAAATAAAATATATACATACACTTACCCTGAAAAAGTCATGGGCCATCTTATCGAAACTGTGAGAGAAAAATAGTCATAGTATTTATTGAAAAACTAGAAAAAGAAATAAAATATAATCACACATTACAATTTATTTACCTTCGTTATGTGTCTAACGTTAATTGTGACAGCTCAACTGTAATTTATTCAAATTGTGGCAATTTTTAATAAACACATGATAAACAGGCAGTCAAAAGTAAAAACATAATATAATATTTACAATATTATTATTTTGAATAGTATACACATATAAAGTACAGTCAATATCAATTATCTTTGAAAATAATTACAAGAAGACAATATTTAGCAATTATTGGAGAAATTATAGCCGTAAACCATCTTCTCCGTATGGCCACCATACCCTAATTTACCCTGTTTAAATAAATGTTAATGACATAAAAGAATAAAAAGTCATACAATTTACAAAAGAAGAATTTTTTTTTATTAATTTAATTTGCATAATCTTTTCATAAAAATTTTAGACTGCTGCTAATTGAAACTTATTTTAATGATGCTGTATTTTATACATTTTGAATTTATGAATGCTTCATTAATTAGTTAAATGCAAGAAAATAAGCAAGAAAAAAATTATATACAAGATAACATTTATACAATGAACTGGTCGTCACGAAAATTTATGAATTTAATTATATGTTTCGTAACAATTTTATTCAGTAATCGTATAAATTTAGTTTCAGTAAAGCAATAAATAATCTACGTTTGAAATATGAATTCTATTCATTTGCCATGCAATAAACTGTTCAGTGAGATTCCACAAGGAAACTGAACTTGACAATTACTTTTGCACTTTATGTTCTTCTGAGATCGGGGTAAGCTAGAAATGTATAAATTTACAATAGAGTTTCTCGCTTAAGTTTCTATACCGATACAGATATAATCAAAGAAACGAGACTATCTACTCTCCTCGGTTAAATTCACGAAGATGCTATAAATTGAATCTAAATTTCTAACAAGAAATGCTATCAAATGCATATTTCATACTAAGAGATTGTTGTGTGTCGCGCAGCTCTTACTTTATGCCTGTCAATATATTCCTGTGTTATAATTTATACCTTGTGTCCCTTGAAATCTTAACGCTTTGCTATATCATTGTAAAAAACTTTTTCATTTAATATTGTCATTAGACAAACAATAAAAACTTCCATGTAAAAATAATTGAACCAAACGATGAAATTTCTCACTTATTTTTTATCACTATTACTTGGCTATTAATGTTTTGATAATAATGATTATTAGAAGAAAATTACTCTGTTTCTAATATTGCCATCCCACTTGTTTTTAAGTAATATTTCTTAAACAAAAACTAAAAATAAAAAATTAATAACACATATAATATTAAAAATGTTCTAACGTAATCAAATAATACGCAAAAAGGTTAATTTCTATCATTTTTATTTTGAATTATATAATTGAGTTACTAGTATATTGCATTACGAAAAGAAATGTCCGTGTCACAAGAGAATACTCTTTTAGTATCGAGCAGAGGAGAAGTCAAATAGTATTAAGAGTGAAATCAAGAGTATTTCTCATCAAAGTAACAATAAAAAGCAAAAGATAAATTTTCTACGGATTGTCCACTGTCATCTTATTAGTTTGCAATAATTAAATTTAAGATTTTCTACATTACACGAAAGAGAAAGAAAGAAAAAGGAAGAGAGAGAGAGAGAGAGAGTTATATATAGTTAACTTTGTCATACCTCTTATTGAATTATTTATGGGTCAAGCGTATCGAGATACGCGACTCAGGTGTGATATATTGATACACCGTACGAAGAGATAAAAGCTGCAAAGTAGTGTCTAATGAATGTTTAATGGGTAGCAAATCTAATTTCCGGTACATCGTCAGAGTCCAACTCATGCATGTACAAACCACAGTACGTGAGAAGCATAGTTATCCAAACCGTTCGAACTTCGATTTCTCTTAGCGATCAATACGTGAAAAGCATTGCAATACGGAAATGCATCCGAACTTGTTTGATATCCGAAGATGTTTAAGATAATCTTTTTTTAAATCGAATTACGTATCAGCTATTGTAAGCTTTAAAGTTTCCCAAACTCTAAATTCTCTAAATAATCTTTATGCGCGCATTACAGTGACTAAACTGTTAATTAAATTGTTTTAAAAGTGAATTTTTTATCGTTTTCATTTATAAAAGTATTGACTTTTTGTTGGTAGAATAATATAACGCGAAATGCAGCAATACAGAAAATATTAAATAGCAAATCGATAATTGAATATTTTCAAAACGCAAATCGAAAATTGGATATTTACGACTCTATCGGCAAAACCATTGGCAAAATTGAATTATTGAGTGTTGGCGTTGATTGATCATTAAGTCACTTTTATTTTTAATGAGTTGTTATTAATTGATGGATCGTCAGTCGGATTGGAAATTCGTTAACGAAAATTTGTGGAGTACTGATAACTTGACTCTATTATACTTATAACTTTAATATTATAACCTTTCATGCCAACTCGAAATAACATATAATTTGTGATATGAAAGATTTAGAATTTTACATTATTTGAATTAAACTTTTGTTTTTAATTTTGTTTTAAATTTTGCTAATAAAAATGTAACAAGAAATTGTGTAAAATTAATTTAATCTAAAATTTTATTTAATTTTTAATTAGCAGCATAAAGTTTAATATATATTAAATGCAAATATTTTATTTAATTTTAAAGCAAATAAAATAAATTATTAATTAAATTAACCAATTTGCATGCAAGAAGAGTTAAAGTTGATAATTTAAGCTATTATTTCATTTTTCTTAATTACATTAAGAAATCTCAGATAATATTTTTATAATAGATGTTTATGCTAAGCATAAAAAATTAGATAAATTAGTAGCTAAAAAAGTTTTTCAAACTGCAGTTTCTTGTAAACATATTTAAGTCAACCTAATTACAGTATGTACATTTTCTCCATTCTTCATTTATTTGACAATTTAAGTGATTGTTAATTATTATAATCTCTCCGATAACAGCTACTTCAAAAGTCGGTTCTGATCCTCCTACATCAATTAGCGTTCATTATATTCACCCCCTCACCCATTTCTATTCCTAAAGTTCTATGCAACTTTGGCCTCAATTTCCAGCAGTTAATTTACCGTAAAATAATTTAAGTGTGAAACTTTTGTATGAAAATTTTTTTTTTTGACGCTGCGGCTTACCATAAGTGACAGCTACAACAATGCTGAAAATACATGTATATAATTATTCTGTTAAACACGACAGAAATTTTATAATATTATTTTATAATAATTGGTTTTTTTTTATTATATTTGAAATAAACGTTTATAATTAAAGTTTTAAAATGCAAAAACGTTTTATAATTATAAAAATTTGGAAAGTATGTAATAATTAAGTAATAAGAATAATAATTTAAAAACACAAATATGTTTATAAAATCATTTTATGTTATTAAAAAAAATAGCGTTTATTATTATAATAAATTTTTATAAGTAGTTGTTATAAAATTTATAAAATATTAATAAAAAATTACTACTATTATATTATATATAACTTAGAAATATAATGTGTTGACAAGTTTCACGTAGTACACATGTCTCACGAAGTTTCTTGTTATAAATCAAATATAATACTTTTGTTACCAAATATAATCACTCTTGTTATAATTTAATCGTTCTCTCTAATGATCATTATACTAGATAGCCAAAATTTGCAGACAAGGCTTAATACACTCTGACAAATTTCAAATAAATGTTAAAAATAAGAAGTATATAAAACTTTTTAAGAAATTCTTACAATTAAAAACATATTTTACTAGCATAGAATTTTCAAAATATTTTTTAGTGATACTTTCTGATAGTAATAATTAAAAATTTTGCATATTACGGCATTTTTTAATCTATATTTGAAGTGTCTATTATTACATTCAATCTACATATTTAACACTGTATAAATCAGGAAGGAGACTATATTTTTGGGTCATAAAAAATACTTGCGATAAGTTTTTCTAGTGCTTAACCTAAAGAAATAAATTTGAACTAATTTAAGATATTTACGATAAATTAGATAAAACAAATCATGTCTCTCATTGTATTGGCAATAAACGAATTATTATTGTAATACAATGAATATTAAACTAACTCTCTAAATCGTAATCAGTGGATATTCACTGATTTGCAGTGGCATACTTATAATCAATGATGATCAGTGAATATTACTGTCTTTCAGTAATTTACACTTTAGAATTAGTGTATAGTCACTGAAAGATCAGTTTATTTATTTCACTTGATAATCAGTAAATGATTATAAGTATATCACTGAAAGTCAGTGTATTTTCACTGATTTTATCGAGTTTTCTCTGATTGTGATTTATAGAGAAAAGTTTAATAAAAAAAAGTAATAAGGTAGTCTTTTTCTTGTGGAAAAAAGAGAGAAGAGAACGAATCGGATAACAATCTGCGGCCTTCGAGTTAACTACACCGATAGTCGGGAATAGTGGAATGACCGGCGAACATGAATTTGTACCTTATCTTTTCTCTACCCCCGATCTCAAGGGTCATCATAACAAATAACGTTCGTTTTCTATAAAAAACCAAAAAGAAGATCTGCTCCGTATACCAGAATCTTTGTATTTTATAATTTCTATGTGCACTAATGGATAAATTATAATAACATACAATATATAGTAATAATACAAAGAGAAAGTATAAAAGTATTTCCTTTTTTAATTTTTTTTAATTTAAAAACTCTTTTACTTGTTTTTTATTACAGCTGAATTAAATGTAGCATTTTAAAAATAGAGTATTAACACAAAATATTTTTATAACAAGATATAAATTGGAAACATTATATACAATTATATCTTGTTACAAGATTATATTAAAAAGTAAACAAATAATTTATTCTCGTATTTATCATTATATGTAAAAAGGAGTATTCTCTGTTAGTTTTATATTTTATGCATTAAATTACTGTAGCATCTGTTTAATAGCTTTTTTATTGCTAGTCTTTTCGTGTTTTACGAAATCAGATCAATACTAATAGTGTACCGGCGTAACATTTTTATTAATGAGAACGCCGTGGTGCTGTTAATTAATTTGATTTCGCTGGGGGTAAACTCTATTTATCGCACACCACAGACATTGATTAATAATACGGAGTACTGTTTTAGTTACGCTTTAGCATGGTGTATTATGTGTAATTTTAGCTCTATACACATAGGTAACGCTGTATACAATTCCTAAATTCCTTGTTTTCTTATTAAAACTATTATAAAAGCATATATAAAATTATTGCATAAACTTACACATAAACAGAAATTGCTATTACGTATGATACATTTATGTAATTTCTGTATACATTAATGTGACATTTCAATTCATTTTATGCTATATTTAAAAATATGATAAATGAATAATTAATATGTGTGTTTAAGGCATTTTATACATATGAAAATGTTCTAGTTTGGATCTGGATAATTTTCGCTGTTTTTTTCTCACCTAAAGTTAATATTAGAGGAGATTTTCTAATATAAAAATTATATATAATACATACAAAATAGAATAATATAGAGATATTATTAAAAAAGTTTACTGAAATATAATATATCGATCTCTAATATATTCCGTGTTAATACCGAAATTTGGAGCGCGTAATTATTATGAGATGATAAATCGATTTTCGTTAACGTACCACGATTTATATAAAATTGGTTATTAGCATTATTAAGGTTTGATTAATATTTATGTAGTAAAAGATAAAAAATGTATGTTAGAATTTTATTTACAATGAATTTAGTCCTTTCATCTTTTGTAATGAAGATAAAAAGGAGGTACCTCTTTAATATAAGATAAAATATTACGTACACTTGATAAAAGATAAAAAGCCCGTAATAGTCAGTTATATGTATAAAGCTAAATGAAGCATTAAACACGTCAGAGTACTCTTTTTTTCTTATGCTTACTTATGCTAATCCTTTGCTAAAATATTACCATTTTTGTAAAACATAAACGGTAAAGTAATAAAATAAATCAGCGATTGAAATTAAATCAGAAAAATTAAAATTTTTTATTTATTTAAAAATTTGTATATTTTTATAATTTACTGATAAATAATATTATTTAAAAAACAATAATATTATATTAAAATATCGAAATAATTAAAAATTGAAATAATCTTTGTCAAAATCCCCAAATGCTAAATTAACTTTGATACGTAAAAATATTAAAAATAAATCTCCTAGTTAATTATGAGTTTGATTATGAGTTTAACTACAATTTATTTTTCTGCACACTTTGCCTGTAATACTACAGAATATAATACCACGATACAAATTGATCTAACGCTTTGAATTTCGAAACTCTAAATTCAGAATCGTGATCAGAGATCTCGAAAGCCCCTGAATAATAAATTTAAAGGAAATTTAGTGTAAAGAAATTCGATGCGAAAGCCATGTTGCATTCAAAAATACATGAAAATGCGATTAATTTGAGCCTTCAAACGTTTCTTTCTGTTGCGTTAAATTTTGGGCACAGCTCTGTCTCAGTTGACGTGGAATGTCCCATATATGTTTATGTTTTTTAAACTGCACTAAACAAACATTTGATATACCTGTAATAGATGTCCAAGAGATTTTAATTTTGTGTTATAATAGAGAATATCTCATATGTGAATAAAATATTTTAATGTCATTATAAAAATTTTTAAAGGATATTTTTTTACAAAAGCCTTATTTAATGTATAGAATAGAATCAACCATATATGTGCAACAATGTATTGAAGATATGCAGTAAATAAAATGTTTTCGATTCTATTTAAAAGACGGAAAAATGTACAATGAAGGAACGAAATAATAGAAGTAAAACAATATGAGATGAAAAGGAAAAGAAATCGATTTATTGGAACATATTATAGTACATTTACAGCACACTTTACTTGCTTCCTGAATAAACGTGTGAAATGTTACGATCCAGTACATTCGACCATGTCTACCAGATATTGCACTCGATATCGATTGCATACAAATGATACCGAAGTCAAATAGCGACGTTCTGCTAGCATTTTCTTCTAGCACAGCTTAGGTGCGGCGGTTTCGACTGCAATGGCAGTTTTTTCTCCCGTGTGTCACCATTAAAAAGGATCTATGGAACCAAGTGTTCGTGTGTCTCCATTTTCTCAACATATTTCAGGATTAACCGCATAAACCCGTGTATGTCGACGGAAAACGATTGCTACATTCCATATCAAATAAATCGATAAAGCAAACGGAAACCACATTTCTGTTGCGAAATATAAAAATTATAATTGGAGACAATGAAAAAGTAGCTTATTTATATACAAATATTAATAGACTGGAGATTAAATATTTATATAAATTTATAATATATGTGCTAATAATTGTATTTATGGATTATAATTATAATAACTAATATTATTTTTCTATGAAAGAAAGAACATTAAAAACTGTAACAATTTAGAAATATTTTGCAACAAATTATATAACAATCTCAGATGACAGATATTGGAAGTAATATTGTGTGAGAAAAGAGAGAGAGTGAGAGAGAGTGAGAGAGAGAGAGAGAGAGAGAGAGAGATGTGTAAAGAAATTCCTAATGAAAACTTACCTGTCAAATGAAATTACGACGAGAGTAAAAACGCTGGAAGCTACGGTCACGTGTGCTACAAAGTTGTTGATGGTGCAATACACCATTCCGAAGGGCCAATTAGAGTTGAGGAGGAAGATAAAGTTGAAGGCGCAGTTGAGCAATGACATCATAAGATCCGCAACGGAAAGATTTACCAGGAAGTAATTAGTTACGGTACGCATTCTCCGATGAGCTGAAACACAAGCGAAAAATAAAGAAAAACTTAATAAAAGTCATATTAATGTTTTTATGGTACTTCTAAGAGTGTTAATGAAGATGTTAGATGTTTTAATACCCGTTGCAAATGCTCTTATTGTTTTTCTTTTATTTATTATTTTTATTTTCTACTTTTAAATTATGAATTATCCACAAGAGCATTATTGTAACTTTTATTATTTAAATAGCTACGACTGACAGTAAAATTTTCCGCACACGTTCCAGCCGCCTTCCGCAAATATTAAAATTCTGAACTTTTATCGTTGTAAGAAATCCGTCCGCGTAGACATTTTTAAAAATGAAACATCTGTACTTGATATCCTTTCTTTCCATCTCTCAGTTATTTATTTTTCAGTAACCATCATGTTGTGAAGCAAGAGTGAAAATCATTAAATTATTACATCCCATCGACTACGAAAAACCGAAGTTTACTTTTACTGACAAAGTGCAATGTTATAGCAAATATTATTTGTTAAATAATTAATTTTATTGTTTTGAACAATTAGCTTTTAGTTGATATAATTCTATTTTTGATCAAATTTCTCACGGAACGATGTTTTCAAAAATCATTTTGTTTTAACCGCTAAATACATTTTAACTTTATAAATTATAAAAGAAGGTCACTGGCATACTTTGTTTTTAGATAGTACTTTTTAAACAAAACCAAAATATAAAACGTAAATGTAATAGAACCTCTATGCCAGTATTGGGCAATCTTCCTCTACTAATGTAATAATATTTTTAATTAAAATGCTTCATATTGCATCAAACACATATTATTATTGCTATAGCCACAATGTAAATTATATTTTTATGCGTGCCTTTGTAATGATACATATATATGAAATAATACTTTCTGATATTACGTTGCAACGATATTTTTTCCTTTTTTCTATTACAATCTAAGAACTTTGTGGCTTAAAGAAAGTTGTTTTTACGGTTGGTATATGTATGTCTGCTAATGATACCTTATAACGCATAAATATTTGTGATGTAAACAGGCATTGTATACTAAATATCTATTTAAAAAACATTGTACAAGACATCGAATGCTTATTCAGAAGAAATAATGTGAATAAATTCGAAGATGTGTGTATGTGTGTAAGCGTTTGTGTTTTATATGTGCTTATATGTGTGTTCTTTACAGCAATCTATAGCTTTTACAAAAGATATTAATGCACTAGAAACTTTATCAAGTGGTATGTCGCAAGTTTGCAAACTTAGGAAAACTCGTATCATAAAAAAAAAAGAACTGTAATATATCTTAATAATATGATGTCAAAGATTTAGATGTGAAAAAAGTGTCAATAAAGACAAAAATGGGCTCCCTAGCCAAAATTTTGCGGAACCTGCTGAAATCAATGTTTTGAGTTTAAATATGTTTAACTTCGATTTTTTCAATCAATTCTGAAAATTTTTACTGATATCGAACATAGTTTTTCTGTAAAAACTGTCTTTCTTTTGGTATTTGATTAACATAAGTTAGATCCCCTTTCGTATGAAAACTATGTTCGATATTAATCAAAACTCCCAAAATTGATTGAAAGAATCAAAGTTAAGCATATCCAAACCCAAAACATTGATTTCAGTAAGTTCCGCAAAATTTTATCCAGAAGGCCGATTTTGGCCCGTATTGACTCTCCTCCTTTGAAGTTAGGAATTAGAAATTAATTTTGTACATCTTTATACTAAAAACGTACGTTTAAACACAGATAAAAAAATTTAAAAACTAATTTTATTTTTTTTTTATATTATTATATTATAATTATATTAACATGTTTATAAAAGTGTTTTATTTTTTTCTATAGATTTTATTATATTTTATTATGTTTATTATATTTATTACACACATATAAATAAAAAAAAATAATAGTGTTATAAATCTCTATTTGTTTATGTTTTCTGTGATTTAATTATTATTTCTAATTAGTCATTAAATTTTTTTGTAATTAGTGTAATAAGTAAATTTATAGCTCTTTAGAGGTTTTTTATGAAAACTGAAAGTGTTCTTGATGAATAGTGAGCTGACATCTATGTTTCGTCGAAAGGAAATCTTCACCAAACCTACAAATCAAGTTATTAAATTTTCAAAATACAATTTGTCTCTGCCAAACTGAACTTGATTTACGATGTTTCTGCTGCTTTGCAATTCATATAACAGTGAAAACAAATCTACTGACTAGCTCTGTCTATGTGTATTTGATGATATCTTTTAAATTATTTATCACTTTAATTATTTTTTTTGTTATAATATAATAAATCTTTTTTTATTGTCATTTAGAGGGGAAGAGAGAGAGAGAGAGAGAGAGAGAGAGATTCGTTTCTTTTTGTAATTTATTTCTTGTAATAAAAACACATTTTATATTTAAAATACGTATGTATTATTAAATTAATAGAATATTAATTTAAATTAAATTGCGACAATTAAATTACATGAAATCTTTTGAGAGATATTCATCACGTAATATATTTTATGAGTATTATTGGAAATCCAAATCGTTGCCACTTGGAATTTTTGCTTTTAAAATTCTTCGCGAAGTTGATCTTTCATAAAGCTCATGCGAAGTTATTATCAAGTTAAAATCTTGCATATAAAGAGAAGATATTTTTGCTTTATTAAAAGTTGTTGATTCATACGTAAAGCTTTGTCAGTCCTAAAATTATTTAAAATACGTATAGTAAAATAAATGTTTATTATTTAAAATAGCATATGAAATTTATTAATTACAATCACAACAACTAAAATAAAATAATATGTTTTCAAGAAACGAAACTACAATTATTGCTTCTCTCTTTAAAATTAAAATTTCTTTTTTAGGACATTCTTTATATAAGAAAAATGTAAAAAACTTTTTTATGTAAAAAATTTTTTTTAATTTTATTTTATATATTTAAATGTTATTAATATTTAAATAGAAGAAAGATATAAATATGAAATATACTTTTAAACCTTTATTAAAAGAAATTATACAAATTGAATATTTATAATTATTGTTAAAATCTTTGCAATAGAAAGATATAAGAATGTTAATAATGTTAACAATATAAATGTTTTTTGTCTATTGTTATATAATTTGAACATATTGCAATAGATAATTGAGCTTAAAATATTTCATAAAGAAGAACTTTAATTACCCCTATCAATTTGCTAAAAAATAAAGATTTTATAAATAATTTTTTTAAAAGATAATTTGTGGTAACTTTTCGAGACATAGACTTCTCGATTTACATTATTAGCATTACAATCAAAATCGATTGTTCGTAATAAACGTAAGCGGATTGCAAGCCTATCCATGTAGAAACTTCAATGTCGTGGAAATTTATGGTATGACGATTTATGGATTAACGATAATTCCATTAAAGTTTTGAAATTCGTCACATATGTGACATTAGATATTTGTGAAAATTAATAAAAGGTTGTTGATTTATTACATATTATACATATACATAGCTTATCAGCATCAAAATTATTTGAAATATGTGTAATAAGTAATAATAAAGAAGAAATGAAGAGAAAATAGAAACTATAGAAAAGGTAACAGCTGCAGCCAAGCTTTCTCGTGTTGAAATTTCTAGTAAACTAAAAATAAAAATAAGAAAGTTGAAATTGATAATTACAAAAATAAAATTATTAGTTTAAGAGGATGCTAAACTGC
The DNA here is from genome assembly GCF_013373865.1 of Monomorium pharaonis. Classification (NCBI taxonomy): domain Eukaryota; kingdom Metazoa; phylum Arthropoda; class Insecta; order Hymenoptera; family Formicidae; genus Monomorium; species Monomorium pharaonis. The sequence continues at coordinate 21,948,597 of NC_050472.1, read as the reverse complement.
CCGACAAACTTGATCGATGTTGATAACGTAGAGTCGTTCGTTTATTTTTGTTCATAAAAATATGTGGTTTAAAATACAAATTATAATACTCATATCATAATATATTATAATATACCACAAGTCAACCACATGTTGCAGTTTTATATTGTGTATACTGAAAAAAAAGTAATATATTCAATAAGATATGTTATTGCGGACTGCCAATTACAGATATACTCAATACAATAATATATGCTATTGCAGTATCAACATTGTACTTGCATTAATAGCAAATATTAGTGTATTGAATATTTTATGCAGTTGGCAGCCCGCAATCACATATGTTATTGGCTATATTACATTTTTTTCTGTGTAACAACTGGGTTAACTACTTTTTATCAGTTAAGTGCATTTTTTATCGTCAGAAAGTTTATATATTTACCATTTCGCGTTGCTTTGAAAGTATAACGATACTGAATGCTAAAATGAAAGTACAGCGGTAATTTAATTTTTTTGAAATCCTCGAAGTGGTGCACAGTTAAATGTCATAAGTAGCATAATTAAGCGTTTTCTCTCTGCTTAAACCATAGGTATACATATATACAGAAACGTAAACTAAGCTCTTCTGTGCAACTCAGAAACTACGATAGTACATAATATTAAGCATAACAATATATATAATGTCTTAGTTAATAGAGGTATTTCAATTTAGTCGAAATAATAATGTTCTTATTATAACATAATCAAAATCTTACAATTTGAAAAAGTTTTTTTTTGTTTATAATATCAAATGGAATACATCGGATATATTTAATTAAATGTGAAATTAATTTTTACAGTAAAATGTCATTAGAAAAGCAATTTTTATAATGTTATATAATATATAATGTTATCTAATGATATATAATGTTATCTATTTTAGAATTCTAACGGATATTATTTGCTCGTTTCAATTATTATTTCATTGTTACAAGCGCATTCTTAATGAGTGGATTCGGTATGATTTGCTTTGATTTTCTTGCATTATCTTCATCATCATAATGATGGTTTAGTTGAGTCCGACCGTGCAGCAATCTGGAAGCTATTACGTTTATGCTAATTTCTACTGCCCAACGCAGACGAGCTCATGTCACTCATCAAACATATCTAATCAAGATAAGAATCTTGTGCAATCAGCTCATTAACCGTCTTGTTTGAGAGCGTTGCGTTTAAACTAATATAGCTATGACTCGACGCACTGAACATAGTATGCATATACGCTGTAATATTATTGTACATTAGTACAAAAAGTTCAAATCTTCTTTTCAATGCTGACCCATCTTGGTTGTTCGGAGGTGTTTCAAATTTTGCTTTTAACTTTTCCAGTATATATAATAATAATAATAATAATATTAAAGTAAATGATAATATTTATTTTTCTGTACGCTTGAATAAAAATATATATTCTCTTTTAATCTTCTTTAGCATACACTTTTGGTACAAATTTTTGTAAAATTACGTTATAGTAAATGCAGAAAAGTATTTATACACATTTAAAATAAATTTAATTTTCTTAATGCTTGTCTTTTACAAACGTATAATTTTTTTGAATTTACTTAATTAACACACATATATGCAAATATGTTCTAAAATAACTGAGCTATTTGTATTAACATACATGTTGTTTGTTTCATAGTTTGTTTCATTGCCTCATAGTTTACTTTTTAATTTCTCCGCAAATTATGTTTTATCAAAGTTATGCTACAGTACATATACATATATTTGTTTATAAAATATTGATTTAAAAAATTAAAGAAGTCTCATATATATTGAATATCGCGATGTGTAAATATAATTTTACACAAAACGCAACTTATTGAATTATTTTTATTAGAATATTACCAAATTTAGCCAAGTTAGATTTTGCATGTATTTCAAAAAACGTCAGTAATACAATATTAATTTTTTTTTAAGAATGATAAAATTGTATCAGTATTAGTAAATCACTTTATATCTATAAATATTATAATATTAGTATGTATAATTATAGAGCTTATATGTTATTACTACACGTAAGTGATTAAAGTAATGTTGACGTAACGATAGTAAATAATTCTTACTTTAAATAAATTCTAAATGCAATTTACTTACAACATATATATTTATATATACGAACGTTAACATTGTAAAAATTAATATAATGCTTTATTAATATATCCTTTTAATATAATATATTTACAGTACCTTTTTGTAACAATATTCATTGATTTATTTAACTTTTTATTAATTTTGCGTACGCCATTTGATTTTTTTATTTAATTAGTAATTATAAAATTTTAATTTCTTTCTATATTTTAAAAATTTTTGTTGAAAAAAGTGCAGAAATAATTAAACTACAGTTGAAGTTTAACAACGTTTAGCAAATTGACCACAATTTCTATAAACGTAAGCTAATGAACGGATAAATAAATCTTAACAGACATAATACAGGTGTTTCGAGGCTTAGCATAACAGCTATCATGAATATAATGTATTTTGTCCATTTGCGAACGTCAAATTCACTTATTGATTGCGCTTTGCATATGGTAATTTGCGGTGAGAACGGTAACCAAATTATATTGTGCAATTGACGCTATATAATTACACTTTATTTACAATATTTGAAGTTACTTGTTTTTTATATATAAAGTTCAATGAAAGAATAAATTTTCTCCGAAACACAAGTGGAATGATCCTCTACTCCTCACTAAGATGCAGTTTGGTGCTCAAGAGAATTGCGTTCGTGTATTCCTTTCAAAAGCTCTTCTGTTTCAAGTCGGTCGTCCTATTCGGAGCAAATTTAGCACGAAGTCGTGTTTGAGGTAACCCGATGGTGGATGTAAATTTGTGAATGAACAAAACTCTCCGCAAGAGCTTCCGATAGTGAAATATTTGTAAAATAAAATATTAATTAAATCAGATATATGTCATAGACAAGAATGATTGTACTTCAATCGTACATTGTTATGTACTTGACATTTTTAAAACATTATATTAAAATTGTAATTGATGTAGATAAATTACATTAGCTTTAAATAACAATAAAAATCAGTTTATATTTATTTTAATCTCTGAATAAAAATAAATTTGAAAAAATTTTAATTAATTGTTAAAATATATTACTTTTTATGTATATATTACTTTTTCATATTATAACATTTTGAGTTTTTATTTCTATAGGATATTTCATTGAATGAGTGAATTAAGTGAATGCACTTGTGTATGATTATATTAATAGATATAACGTGTGTGTATCTAAATTAATCCAAATGTTACACGTACATTAGATAATTAGAAATGCTCTTTGTGGGAAAATTGTATATAAAATCGTATTTAATTAATATATTATTTGATTGTATACCGTAAAGAATAATACTGATTTTATGAAATGTTTAATGCATTATATATATACATATATAACAACTTTTTCTTATAAAATGTTTAATTCACATATAAAAATATGAAAGGTACAAATTTTCTCATAAGTTTATTTCACGAAGACAAAAGATTATTTTATTTTTTATATTTTATTATTACTATGCTTTATTTCGTTATTTTTGTTTTGACAATCACTTCGTCTTCTTTTGTACAAATCTCTGTGGCTTTAGATGAATTGTTTGTTCAATACTTGTCGGTGCACAAGATCTTCAATTTTTACAGACTTATACTGCAAATATGCTTGCCTTCACTAAATAAAATTGTACATCTAACCGCAACTAGCACAATCGTGTTCGTTGAATTCTTTTTCCGCGAAACTTCGACGTGTCACTCAATGTGGATAAAGTTTCATTAACCCGATGTCTCTGTAATCACTTTTCTCGACTACGACACTGGATAAAATAAAAAACAACTTCCTTGTTTCTACCATTAAATTGAAATCTAGGTTCTACTATTAAATTTTATTTTTAGATTGAAAAAATGTTTAATTTAAGTGGATTATTTTTAATTTTTATCATAGATAAATACATAACACATTAGAATATTTATGAAGTAAATATGCACTTGCTTTTTCTTTGGAAAAATAATTTTTTAATTAAAAATTAATTTTTACTTTCATTATAAATAAAAAATAATATTATGTTTTATAAAATTTATTACGTTTGTATAATACTTATAATTTGAATAAACATGTATAACTATAAACAAATTTTCAAATGTATGCATTAATAATAATTTATAAAAGTAAATAGCACAAATAAAATACACAAATAATAAGACAAACAATTTGACTAATTTTGTACGTTCTGAATTCGTAATTGTATCTTTTAACAACATAACGTCCAAAATAATATCGACCAATATTAATTTTGTCGACAAAATAGAAACAGCTCCCACAGAAAAAAAGCAAGTGTCAAATTAACTTTTATATATTCATATAAACGCATTTATTGTTTTATATATACACAACAATATATAATCTTCTTAGAAGAATTTGAAAATCTTGAATTTCGACAATATTATAGCCTTAATTTAATACTATAATTGTCATTTCAAAAATATAATATTATTATTTATATAATTTTATTCTAAAAAAATTATAATCTTTGATTTGAACATACAGTATTTTCTATCTAACATTTTTTCATTTCCATTCAAGAAAATTATTCTTAAATAACAAGAATATAATTTTCTTGATTAAACTATATGAAATCTTAAAATAAATCTTTATTTAAGTAAATTTTTTTATTTAACGCAATATAACCTTATTTCAAGATTTTCATTTTGAAACTAAAGGTATTGTCAAAATAACAATAACAACCTTTTTTTCTGTGCTTTCGCTCGATTATAATTATTTCCTAATACGATGTACTCTTTAATAGCATATGTTTGAAATTCTATAACAAATATGACGTTATTACGAAATTCTATCAGAGAGAGTATATTATTTACATAACATTTGTATCACTCAAGAGAGATTGAATGTATTCGAAAAAATTATCAGTAGTACATTAACTCCGAAAATATCGATATGAATACAATGATGAAAATACCCGATTTTGCACACGTTTTATTTGTCTTTGATATAAAGGTTTATATCTATAAATCATAAGACTTTTCTTGGCGAGAACAAACAGCGAGATGAATTTCAATCCGATCTCCCTCGAGTACCTTAAAAATTTCCAACATACAGTTGAGAATATATCGGATTTGTATACAGAATAGGGTATTTCAGGTATTATTCACAAACATACAATCAATTCGTTAACATCAATTCTGAGTACGTATTAGAAACAACGAATATTGTTTTAGCACAATGTTTATAAGATACAATTTATTAGAGGCATTGATTAATATTCCTTTTTATAGAGATAAACGAATGCATTACAAAAATTTTCATAAATTATTTTATAATTTTTTAATTAGATTTTAATTAAAATCTCTTATTAGAAAGAAAATTTTTACAAAAAAATAAAACTTGATAGATTAATGAATTTAAGACTTGAAAAAATCATTATTTTTACCCAAAAAATTTTATTTATATAAAACTTTATTGAAGTTTTATTTACATTTTGATACCAAATACATTTCTAGATAACAGATAAATTTTAGTGCAACCTCGTGTGTTATCAGTAACCTGCATAATGTAATGGCTTCACAAATGTCATAAATTTAGGAAAAGGAGAAAGTTCTGCGAGTCTGTTTGCGTCAGAATCCATCTCAAACGCATGTTTTTAGGGGATGGATCGTCGTGACTGTAATACTGCTTAAAGCTCCTCCTCCCTTACGACAACCCTCCTCTGATATATTCTCAGCTATTACTTATCGCGACAAAGCGCAGCTTCGCCATTACAAATCCTTCTTTTCCGATACGGACAAGCTGTAGGATCAGTATGTCCGAGAAATACGGTTGCTCGTTATATAGCTAGATTTCTGTGAAATTTTATGTTCGTGCCATCCTGGTCAAGGCTCTTAATCCGCCAAGTCATTGAAGTTTTCCCACCTCTGATCGATAGAAACTTCCTCGGCCGTACTCGTAGACAATGCTCGCACGGTCGAAAAGTTTCATCACGAATTCCGGGGGGATGTCGAGAAGCAGTTGGAAATGATGCGTAAAACATTGCAGTTTCTTTGACTGATAAATTTCAGCTCGTAAATATACTTCTTCTTTATTGTCGCGTCGAGAACGGATTGCTTTAGTCCGCAAAAGGAAAATAACGTTGACATATCGATGAAGCAATAAATTTAACTCAAAGCAACTAATTTTATTAATTTTTGTTTATAACCCGCGTCTTACAAAGCACAAATTTGATGATACACGTATTTTGCATTATTGAAACAACTTGTAACTGAAAAACTGTGGAATAGAAAACTTTTGTATAATTGTTATTTTAATACATGAAAGTTTCAAATTTTCCGCGATTTGATCGTAGAATCTCTAATTTGTATAACTCTAATATTCTAATCTGTTATTAGATTTGGAGATAAGTGATAATTATTGGTCATAAAGAAAGTCTTTATTAGATAATATGGAATAGTATTGCAATAATGTTATATTCGTATACTTTATTTGTATAGATAAACGTTATCTTTTTAACTATAATTTATAATTAATATTGCAATATATTAATATATTGTAAAATTATAACGTATATTAATATTTCTTCTTTTGCTTAATTACTTTAAATATTGACTGTCTTTTGATTCAATAATAGAGTACTCAGTAAAAAATGGAATTACAGCTCAACATTTACATTGTGTACAACTTTATTAATATCTAATATTAAATTAAAAATTTAACGGTACATTTATCAAGGTACTGTTAACATTTATTAATGTGTGTGTGTATTTAATCAATTTTAGAGTCAAGTTTAAAGTTATATAATATATATTACTCATGATGTTTATAAAAATGTGTTAGTTGCACAAAAAAACGAAGAGAAACAAAACTGATAAAATGTGGCACTCACATAAAAATAATTTAAGAAATTAATTTAAAAAACACGATTTTTTAAATAAATCGTGTTTTAATAAAATTATATATCTATTAAAAAAAAATATTACAAAATATATGCAAATGTACCTACACATAACCTTTTTTTATATATTTAGTACTATACTGAAATATATGAAGCAAGGAATATAAACTATAGATTAGCAAGAGAATCGCCATCAACTCGAATAACTAACTTGATATAGAAAAATTTTGGTAAAAAAGCAGCATCAGGCTTGTTGAGATTTCAGCAAAAAGAAATTACATTAGTAAAAATTAGAAGATTTTTTTATTTGCACATTTAATATTTAAATAAGAAAAGAAGCAGTATATTATAAAATATTACATTTAACAAGCTTCATGAATGTTAAAACGTTTGCAATTATCGTACTGTTTAATTACCTACTTCCGAATATCATTATAAATAAATGTATCTGATTGTTATACGCCCGATGTGTACATACACAAACACACATACACACAAAATATATAAAGTGACAAATTTTTTTTATTACACGATGAAAAAAGTTGTCTTATAGCAAAGAGTTTAGCTAATCAACATCCATCAAGTTCACAACTTTATTAAAGAAATACTTAGTTCGAGAAAAGTTTAACTAATAACTTTCTTACTTATTGGAAAAGTAACGGAAAAATATTATATTGTATTAATCAAGTTTATAAAACCTCTGATACATGATTCTTAGAATACTGCAATATAAGGGTAAATGGCATACATTTTCTGAAGATTGAAAATATCAAATTAACCAATAAATCTACAGATTCTTATAAAATTACAATTCTGCCGATAAGTGTTATACTAACTTTGCTTTAAGTTTAAATTTATATAACTAGAAAAATTTTGTTTATATTATGTTATTATATAATTGTGTATAATAAATACAAAAAAGTGACATTTAGAATAATTAATTATGTATTATAATCAATTATTCTAATATATATTTTTTCATAAAATTAAATTGTAAAATAATAAATACATTTTAAAACATATTACGCCTACCAATTTTATAATTTTATGAAATTAACATGTATGACTTTATGCTAGAGTGTCCTTTTAAAACAAGAGAACTTTAAAATAAATCTTTCGTGGGCACACAATATACTTATATGTATAATGTTGTATAACGATGTAGACACCTTATTCAAGATTTTATAATATATGTACTTTTGTCATTGCAAATTATAATTTCATTGAAATATAAAATGCTGCACGTATCGTATAAACTCATAGTTACTTCTGCGGATTTGCCACAATTTCTAAAGGTTACGGAAACGAAACGGGCAAAAGAATAAAAACGTAACCATCAGTACCGGAATAATGGTTTAGTTTATTCGAGTGCTAACGGATAGATGTATATGTAAATTGTTAATGCTGATAAACCTCTATAATACAATACCAGTTTCAAAAACAGAGAGAGAGAGAGAGAGAGAGAGAGAGAGAGAGAGAGAGTTCTAATTGTGTGGAGGCTACAAACTGTTTTAATAAAATACGTGCTGGGAAATTTAATATACATTTACATGTTCTTTAAAAAAACGTACTTTTATATAATTATCGATTTATATTATATAGGAAATAACAACGTCAAATATTTATCAAAGGCTTGTCAATAAAATATGTCAATAAAACATGAGTTTAGTCACAAGACGTATCATATGTACAAAATTTCGTATTCATTATCTCTAAGATTTTAGAAACTAGGTAAATTAATTATCCTTCATTTGATGGCGTTCTGAAATTCACTATCAGTAGGTACTTAAAATCTATAATGTATGTAATGTGAACTCGATTTTCAATCCTGGCAATGTATATATCAAAATGTAGCTTATAAAACATAAATATATATAGGTATACATATATCTTTAGTACTCAAATAATATATAAATAATTGCATGTGTATATTTACATAGAAAGAGAGTATATGTGTCAAGAAAGGAGTAACATACAATGGTTTGTTAATAATCAATGGTATATTTTAATCTTAAATTTTATATATATTTATGTAATGGATTTAAAGTTGAGAAAAAGAGGAATTAATATCCAATATTTGTAAATTAAATATCAAATTTTATTCTATCATAAAAATTAATATTAACTCGTTAAAGATACTTGTAACTAAGAGTAATTACTGTAAAATACACGTAAACCCTTATTAAAAAATGTTTTCAAAAAATTTGAAAAGTTAAACTTGTTATAATATTATTGTTATAATTAATTTTTAGAAAAGATACTTATATTAGAATTTTTACAAATTTTTCTAATATTTTATTTTCCTAGGCGTGTGTAAAGATATAAATAAAATCAATAAATATTTCTAATTAAATTAGATAGTAGATACATATGTATTTTATTGTATATTTGTACACATAACTATTTGTTATACACTCTAAGCAAAAATATAAATCCAATATATATAGTTTCTAAAAAAGTTATAATAGTCTTTATCAATATTTGAGACATTGAAAATAAATTATATACTTGTTTTCTCTGATTAAGGACATTCATGTATATAGATGAAACAGTCAAACAACAGACAATAACTTAATAGTTTTATTTATAAAAAAATTAAAATATATAAAAAAGTAAAAGAAAATATGGACAATTTACAATAAATAAATTAAATTTTTTTACATAGATTTATCTTTTTAATTTATTATTCAATTGTTAATTGCAAAAAAGTATCTTGTGAAATATTGATACTTAAAAAAAGCAATTTGTAACAATATATTTTTATCAATTATTGAAAACTTTAAGTAATTATTAAATTTTTATTATTAGAAAATTAATTAATCAATTTACCAATTGTTGTTGACAGATGTTAAATCTATATCTAATTTTACAATGTCTGTCTCAGTTGTACATGAAAATTAATAATCCAACAATTCATAAAATATGTCTTTTATAAAATATTATAATATTATAATGTAATACATTTTATTTTAAATCAGTATTCAACATTTCGCAAAATGTTTCTGTTCAGAAAGTAGTACAAACATACATAAAACTTACATAAGTGCCTTGACTACTGACAAGTTGTCCTTCTGATGTAGATGATATGATGTATTTTATTGCACGTAAAGATTTATCTTGATTTGTGGTGTTCTATTTGTTTTTGTCGAGTGTTTGTATCATGTACTGAGAGAACGGTTTTTAATATAAGATGCATAAGGAATAAAATATTCAGTCACCCAAGTTAAGCGACTGAATATTTTACGAGATTCTGTGTGAGAAATTCTTGAAATTCTTACAGAAATATTAATATTAATTAAGAAAGTAATTTATTTAACGGATTATTTTAAATAAAATACTTATATAAATATATTCGATTTAGTATATTTGAATGAAAAAGTTATAAGCGTGTATATATAATTTTTTTCTTCTTTTGAATAATTTAAGAATAAATGCTTAAGAATGCTTAAGAATACAAGTAAACAATTATTCTTTTAAATAATTTTTTTTTGTAAACACAATACAAATATAAATACAATAAATTTAATTATTATTTTGATCAATTTCGAGGTAATTTATTTTTATTTATAATATTTTGTTGTCTATAGAAACATAAAATATAAAATATTTCTATGTCAAACATTAATGAAAGATATCTACATTTATATATACATATATATATAATATATAATATTAATTATAAAATTATAAATTATTATAAATTATTATAAAATATAATTTTATTATAAATATAAATTATTATAAAATGTAATTTTATAATAATTATAATTTTCCACTGTTTATATACATTATTAAATAAAGATTACTAACAAAAGATATTAATATTTCTTTCTATTACATATAAGTTTATTTTTGTAGGATATTTAAATATTATTTATTATAAAAACTTTAAATATATTCTTAATTTCTTCAAGTCTTATTCAATCAATTATCACTCATTTTCTATTAAACATGACATATTTAATATTATTAATACTATTAATGTAATAAGTACATACTTTGAAAGATTACCTGCATTAAATAGAATATACATTTAATTTTAACTTCTCAACACGAAACTCAAAGAAAGCTCTCAGAGAACAAACAAAGTAGTACTCTTTGAAATTATATATATATATATATATATATATATATATATATATATATATATATATATGTATGTATATATGTATGTATAATTTGCGCGCGCGAGCGCATACACACGCGTACATAAGGAGTGAAAGAAACGGGGGGGGGGAGGAGACAGTCCACATAAACTACATAAAGGAACATACCTACATGCAGCTTACATAAAAAAAAAATCATTACTGTTATTAATTTATACATCTGTATCACATTCCTTTTGTAATGCAAACTATCTTGTTACGTAATTAATTGTTGCATTTAACAATTAGTAAAGCTTGAATTTAATTTCAACTTTGCACCTTTAGTGTAAACTGAAATTTTATCCACCACATGATTTTACTACGTTGTACGATAATATTAAAGCGTGCATTTAACGATCAAAATTTTTGTTATAAAGGAATTTTGAATATTTTTTGTTTATACTTATGATAATATTCTTATAATTAAGAATACGACTTAATTGAATTATTATACTTAATTGAATTATATGAAAGTTCAAAATTAATTAGTAACTTATATATTATATTTCTGTATACGAGTGCAGCATTAAGGTGAATGATAGTAGGTACGCAGCAAACTAAGTATAATGCACTAAATTTGATTTTTGATAAAATCATTACCAATATAACTTTTGTAGGTAACAGAAAATCTTATTATTGAAAAATTGAAATATAAATTCAAATGTAAAGTTATTAATAATAAATATCTATTAATATCTTACATGTATTAACATTATACAACAGTATGCTGACATATAACAGAAAATGATGAGAATTTTCACGTTAAAGGATTATTATTATTTGGGAGAAAATTCTCCCAAATAATAATAATCCTTTAACGTGAAAATTCTCAAACAATTTCTCAAACAATACCACTTTGATTGAGAAATTTACAATTACGCATTGCTCCGTCATACATATCTATATTTAGAAAAATCAATTTTCTAGGAAAATTCTAGGAATCACTCTGTCAAGTGGTTTATTATATTTGTATATGATTAAATGTTTCAAAGAAGCACCAATAGCATATTCTTAAAGATTGCTAATCAAGATTTGTTTCACAATTAATCTGAATTGTTGCTACTTGTCATTTTACTTACAAACAATAATTCTTGTAAATAAAACAATGTGTATATAAAACATCGTAATCGTATATAAAAAATATTATTTAAAATTTTATTTTTTAGAGGAATGTTTAAAAAAATGTTTGTTTAAATAATTTTGTAATAACGTATTTAATTACCATGTAAATATTTTAACTTGGTGTTAATTTTCTCGTGAAGTGTGTAGTTTTATTACACTCTTTGCATCTATATATATATGTATATATATAAAATTTGTAGTAAAAATTGAATTGTCGATTGTAAGGAAAAGTGATATGTGGTTGTGATTCGCAATTGCAAAACTTGAGCATCAAAAAGTTTCATTTTAAAATAATCTGTATTCATAGGAACGCGAAGCTTGCTAACAAAGCGGAAACTTCTTGGGCATGCTTTATCACGTCTGTACAATCTATCTTCTTACCAAGTACGATCCACATAACGATAATATTGCCACCAGTTGCGACCAGCAGTATCACCGCAAATATCAAAGACCAGAAGAGTTTTTGCCACCATGGCAAATCGAACGGCCGTTCCTGATTAACGAGAATGCAGTCCAAAAGCATCTGCCTCAGAATATCACGTCTAGTAGATTTATTCAACGTATCTTCGATAAAATAACGAAGCTCACTAATGTTAAGTCGTAATAACACTGTGACATTACGCTCCAGAATCGATGCAGTGCAATTATATAAATGTTCTAGATTATTCATATTTGTAAGTGTTGTCTTTGACGATCGTACGGATAGTCCCGAGGCTTTGTTCAATCGTTATCTCTCCGTTCACTTTCTCCAAACGGCACGTTAAATCGATTTTATAAGCCGTTACCGATTTCCTCCGACGTGACGCACAATGAACTGGCGAGTAACTATCATTATTATAGCTTAACCTGGTTATTTGTCTCTTATTGAAGCAGTGTATACGTAATTGATACAAATTTGCAGCGATTGAAATCTCATATAGTTCATTATTTAATCAGCAATGTGATAATTTTTCAATACAAAACTTGATTGAAACACATTTTATTTCTTTATTTGGTCGATTTTTACTTAAAAATATTTCTGTTTAAACTTATTGTCTGATGTAATAATAATGAGATCGTTTTTAATGTCTGAATAAACGCAAAATGATTGTATCTTAGATAGATTACTCTGTCACTGAGATTTGCAGATATCTAACTCAGCAAACGCTTGGAAATCTACATCACATTATTAGATCTGTAATTAGATCTGTAGAGATCTGTAGAGATCTGCTTTAACTTTACATAAATTTTGCAATTAGTGTTTAATCTTCTTGGAAACTTTTAAATATTTGATGCTTGTTTTAACTTTTTTAACTTTACCGTATTAATTATATAGTATCTTTTAAGTAATCACTTATCTTTCGATGTATCATATTAACATTTATCGTTGTATTTTTAGATGATTAAAACACCACTTGGACTTTTAAATACCCTCTACGAAACGTGCTGTTGTAAACGACTGTTGTAGCTTTGTTGCAAGACTTCTTTCCATTACTAAACTGCACTTTCCACTCATTGTACACTTTAAATGCACGATATTATTCATAACTAGTACATTTTCTTCTCAGTTAGTGGAAAGCCCAAATTGCTGAATACAGTATCGTTTTAAAATCATCATCACTGTTAGTAACAAACAATAAAGTTTATCACGTTGCGTCCGAGAACATGACAACATATGTATCCGCATGTTCGTTGAATCTTGATTGTCTTTTGCCGATCGATATTTGTCATTTATTTGCGTGATTTATCGATCGATTTGTCAATAGTCGGCATTATTGTCACAGGATTATCGGAGACATTTGTGGACGCGCGTATAACGTAAATGACATCTATATTTCACGGATGATCGTCAAAAAGCAATGCTTGTTAGGTGGAGCAAGCCGGTGTACCGTACCGAAGAACCCCGTCGGCGATACTGAAAGGCTCAAAAGCGCGTTCATTCAGTGATGCGTGCGCACCATGAGCATTCTCGCACCCCTTTCCTTCATCGCCCACCACGTCGAGACTTTCCACTTGGGCACAAGTGTCAGCTGATGGGAAAATACGCGAGTGTCTGCACCGATTCGCACCGGATATCAGCACGTTCGCCGATTTATGATAGCTATTTCTCAGGATAAAAGCTGAGAGACTTGCGTCACGTGCGATGAGACACTTTTCAGATTCAACAGATGTTTTATATTACGCGGAGGAATGCATCTGAAAATTTCACGTTTTTCAAAATATAACGTGGACTGATCGCAACATGTTAAATCTGAAATATGCTACAGTCATATGCTATCACGTTTTATATCATTTCTAGATTATTTTCAGATTTTGCATGACTTTATAAAATAATATAGTCTAAGCTTGTATTTTTAGAAAGGTAGCTCAATTTTAACATCACGGAATAAGGAAAGCTCTGAAAAACTTTCGTTTTCAATACTGCATTGAAAGTATCGTATATTTTGTATTTTACAGAATTTTGTATTTTACAGAATTATTTATAAATATATATGTCGAATTACATAATTTATTGATTTAAATTATATTTTAATTTACATTTTACTTGCAAATTTCATAAATATTACACTTCTTATCGCCTTTTACGTTAATTTATGTCACATCAAGCTCTTATTAATGCTATCTTCTAAAATTAATTACGTATAATATAAATATTATAGAAACACGCTAATACAGATAATATTATACGTAACATTTATTCTCCCTTGAAAATTTACATCGGCAATATACATGTTAAACATTATAATTAAACAATGTAATACAAAAAGTTTGTAGAAAGTATGTTTGTCTTGTCTGCAGAGCTTCTTGTTGACGGAGCTAAAACATAAATAAGGGTAGTGGAAAATAAATCTTCCACTCCGGCAGAAATAACGACATTTAATTATTGCCGTGAAGGAATATCTTATGCACGGAAAGCAATTTATTGCGCGATAAGTTTTTACAGAAAAAACTTATATTTTTACTTTTTTGCAATTTATAAGAATCTCTGAAAGTTTAGTAATACTTTTATATTGATAGAAGTGTATTGTGACTTTGATAAAGCTTTATTCATCGCATTTATTTGACGTTTGGTCAGATCTCGCGCTGACGACTTTGTTATGGATAAATGTCATTTTCCTTTCGTGCAAATGAGTATGATAGTAATCGTGACCGCATTTCTTTGCAAGCGAAATCGAGTTATAGATGTATATCCATGCTTATTATAGCACAAAAAAGCCAACTTGCCGATATATGAAAAGCGAGTTTGTCACGTCACCTCTGTGATCATCTCTGAGTGTAACCTTATTATATCTTTAATATAAGGCTCTCGTGAGATAAAAAAAATTTATTGCATGAAAAAGAATTCCGTCTAAATATAACAACATACTACTGTAGCTGTACTATTATTATAACAAATGTATTATAATTTGCTGATAAATTGTCGGAAATAGTTAACCAAAAGGAAAGAAGAAGGTTACTAACACCATTTATTTTTAAAACAAAAGCTAAAAATTAAATTTTAGAATTAGAAAGTGTCTACTATTAGATAATACATGCAATAATTTTTATAATATTGTTCCGAATATTACAATAATTTGGTTTTTGTAAAATAACCAAAAATAAGCCTTAAAATTGTACGACAATATAAAAATTAGATTAGATTACTAATTTAATAGATAGATCTCTTAATGCTGTGTCTTTTATTCTGTCTTTTCTAGTTTGACTTATGGACAAATATACTAGTTTACGCTGCACTTCAATTTTATGTTTAAAACATAAAAGAAACAATTGCTGAATAGAAATATAAATTTTTTATGTTTTTGCAACAATTGCGAAATATAAACTTAAAAAAATTTATGTTTTTATTCTGTAATTGTTTCTTTCATGATAAAGTATGCTCTTCTGTAAGATAAAGAAAAATAAGTGTTATTTCTCTCTCAATTAAAAATATTAGAAAAAGGAAACATTTTTTATGTGCACGCAATATTAAAAGATATTAAGAGTAATATTGTATCTCAAATGCTTGTTATCTGTATGGTTGAAAGTTTGCAGCTTTAGAAAAAAAAAGAGCATCTTTCTTCTCGGTTAACTATATTTGTATCCGGATCTTCCAACTTAAGTGAAAGTGAAAAAGTATTCTCCTCACGTACGGTTGACTTCATATTGAAATGCCTCGTCATATGAGATACAAAGATCTCAAAAAACTTTTTATGGATATTTCGAAGAAGCAAACTCCGGTAGCATTAGACACTGACTGCTTATTATTTAAATTTGTAAGAGCCTTGAATATCTCGAATATTTAACGACGAACAGAGATATTCAATTTACCAATCTTTTCGTTTGACATTCCAGTGAGAAGCCAAATGAATTTACCCATCCGTAGTTTGAAGGGGATAATATTGAGAGGAATCGACCGGAACGGTAAAATTATGCAATAAAGTTTTAATCGCCTTTTAAAACACTTTATATTTCATTAATAGAAATCTATCAAGCATGATTAATTATTCATTTATCACTTTAAAATAATTCCAATTGTATACAATTATCAGTCTAGATGTATACATCAATTAATTTTTTTAACAAGTAAACATTTTTACACAGAAAATATGTACAAAACAAAGTTTACTTAATATTTATACATAATATTTATCTAAATATACTTATATAATATGTATATATTTTTAGTATGTTTACTCTATGAGTTTAAAGACATATTATTATCCCAGACTCTATATGAAAAAGACAGTTTTTGTGAAATAGATGTATAAGACGCAATAGTCTCTTATAAAGCTTGTTAGTAAGAGTTAATAAGCTTATATGCATGACTCAAGCCTTATTAGATGAAAACGCATATAAAACTTGAACGAAAAAGTGATTTAGTTGACTATTAAAAATATTTAAATAATAACTTATATATGTAGATTATATAGAGAAAAGATTATTTTTTCTATATTTAAAATAATTATAATTCTTTTAAATATAGGAAAAATAATCTTTTCTCTATATAATCTACATATATAAGTTATTATTTAAATATTTTTAATTATTTATATGCATTGAAAGAATATGAAAATATCTTTACGTTTATACACATAGTACTTAAGTTATAACTAAGTATATTTAATTTATTTTTATTAAACATGTAATGTATTGTACTTTTGTATTTAAAATATAAGTAAAATAATATTTTTCTTAACACATAATACTCCAGTAAATTCCATTTTGTAATTTGCTTCCAAAAAAATAAACCAAAATTTTGCTCATACAATTATCTTAAAAATTTCTGCACGCAGAACAAGACAATTATTCTAAGCTGCGTTCCGTTTCACGCATAATGCGCATAATGCATCGTTCATTTTTGTTGTTTGTCTGACGTTAAACAAAGATGAACAATACATTATGTGCATCATGCGTGAAACGGAACGCAGCCCTAATCTGATACAATTAGACTTTATAGAAGGAAACAATTAAGTTTTTTTTTTATTTTAAGAAATTTGTATTAAAAATTTTTTAAAGTAATAAAGTATTTTTAAAAATTTGTATAATTAATCAATTAATTAATTAAATGTTACCATTTTATAACATAAAATGTTACAACGAGGGAAAACAACAAAATATTTTAACAAGTTTTGAATATAGAGAATACAAAATAAAAGACACGTATTTTTTTATAAGTTCGTTCTTGCACGTTAAAAGAACAAAATAGTTTGACACACGCGCACGCGCGCAACGATATTTGAATGTGCATTGGTGTGTGTGTGCGCGTGTATGTGTGTGTGTGTCCTTATTATCATTATTACTATTCGAAAGGAAACTCTTTCAGAGAATAGACGGATACGATATTTGTTGGAAGGATAGGTTGCGACAAAATATTGGCGTTTTTCAAAGCTGAATATATAACGCCTGAAATATTTCGCACGGGTCTGTTTGGCATACAAAGTAAGGTATAAGCTATGAGACAGGAACGACAGAAAAATTTATTTTCAGGATTAATTAATTTCGAATTTACTTTTGAAAACACAAAGTAATGGATATCCAAAAATACTATTATTATTTTTATAAAAAATATACACTTGTTTAAGAATAATTTGTTGCCACAAAGAAAACGAAACAGAAACAAATATAAATTTCGGTGACTAATATGATTCAAAATAAAAACAACTTATTTGTTTATGTAAATGACTTTTGGGTATCTATCCTGCCACGTAGTTAGTTTTCAATAAAAAGTTATTTTAAAGTTACTTAAACAAATTATACATATTTTAAAAATTTCTATACAATTAGTATTTTTTAATAGTAGATATTATTTAATTAAAAAATTTTTTCTGATTACACCAAAAAGAAATTCTTTGGAGTATATAATTATAATCAAACAAAATTGTCCATGAAAACGTGCTCTTAACGTGTACTCAAGCGAAGTTAGAACAAGAGTTCAAGCTTAGATTAAATACAAGTATAATCCAAGATTACTCTTAGGAAGCGAGCTTAAACTTTACTATAATACTTTGAAATGTAAAGAGTACTTTGGAATTGCTCTTTTATAATGTATTTTAAAATGATAACATTATTAAAGTCAGTTTAGCTATTTTATATTATTAACATTATTATTTATCATTGTCTCTCTCTCTCCTCTCTCTCTCTACACAAACCACACAACACACACCCACACACACACACACACCACACAATACTGTGGATGTATAAAAAAAAAATGCAGAATTAAAAATAAATTTTGATAAGTTAAAATTAATTTTAAACAATCTAAAAAATATATTTAATTATTTATCTTGTTATCTCATGCTTAGAATAAAAAATTGTTTACAATTAATTTCAAATTTTTAATAGTAACAATTTTTACGATGTAACTTGCAACAGAGGTACTAAAGTATATGTACCTGGACATTTGCAATAATTTCACATGGGATTTTACTTGAAAATCGGAATTCGATCCTTTCCATGTCCTGTTTTCCCCGTCTTGAGGTTTCTATTCATCTACTAACTACTCGTAGCACGACCTTCACTAGTATATAATTAAACTAGCATTTAATTAAATTATTTGCCACTGATTCGAGTCACGAACCTTCACATACAAATGTCATAATTTGTTATAAAAGCTGCCTTATAATTTATTTAATTAATGTCAAGGAACTTTGTATTCAAAATAATATTATTTAAAATGTAATTGATAATATATTCATTAAGATTTATTAATACAAAATTTTCACGTAAAAAAATTCAAGTGCTAAAGAGTGTGATTATTCAATTTTAATTTTCTTCTTGTTTAAGTAATGGTTATTTTTATAAAAATTTTCTTGATGACAATATTAAAATACACTTATTATTTGTTTAAAACATGTAATATTTATTTAAAATAAACTTCTGTGTATATATATATATACAGAAAACTGCATATTATAAATTATTTATTAAATTAAATAACTTATTTTTTAAATATTCTATAATTAGTTAATTAAAGGTTTAAGATTTGATATGTACGTGCACACACACACACACACACACACACACACACATATGCTAAAATAATAAAGTAGGTGTGTTAAAAATTTATTTGAGTCATCTATTATATTTCA
The DNA here is from genome assembly GCF_013373865.1 of Monomorium pharaonis. Lineage (NCBI taxonomy): Eukaryota > Metazoa > Arthropoda > Insecta > Hymenoptera > Formicidae > Monomorium > Monomorium pharaonis. The sequence continues at coordinate 21,928,866 of NC_050472.1, read as the reverse complement.
ATAATAAAAACATATACTAATTAATAAACATTTACTTATTAAAAAAAATCAATAAGAACTGAATATTTTTCATTAAAACATTCGATCAATATAGATTCTCTAAGCTAATTCCATTACAGTTATCAACTGAATTTAAATTATTAAAATATATTTAAAAAATTATATTTTTAAATTTACTGCAACATGATAATTATAATATTTAAGTATAATCTATACGGTAATTTTAACACACCTACTTTATTATGTGTGTGTGTGTGTGTGTGTGTGTGTGTGTGTGTTGTGTGTGTGTGTGTGTGTGTGTGCACGTACATATCAAATCTTATTAACCTTTAATGTATGAAAAGATTTAATAATTTTTTAAAATTTTAATAATTATTAATATCTCTCTAACTACGTTATTGACTAAACATGTTATCATCTGTTGAGAAAATCTTGTTTTAATGACTGTGGTATAATGTCTTTACAAATTTAGAATTATTACAATTATTTTGTCTCCATATAAAATTAAGAATAGAATTGAAAATAGAAACAGACAGCATTAAGAATAAAAGTTTAGACGTATATTTTTATGTAAAAATTTATTTTTACAAATAATATAAAAAAGCGAAAAATAAATTTAAACATTTTTTATTGATTTGACAATTTTGATTGATTTACCTTTGTCTGTTAACTGTACTAGCAATTGAAACTTGATATGATTCTCGGGAAATCCAACACAGATTTCAATCGTCAGGAGGAATAGGATACCACTCAGCGGTATCGGATAGTCAGTCGGTCAATAACATCCTCGTTTCTAGATAAATACCTATGCCATCGCTATTCTATATATATGTTATTCCTATTGTGCACGTCACAAAACAAGTTTCCATGTAATTTTTTTAAACATTATTAAGTTATTTAAATTTATAAATAAATGTTTTAAATGTATGTATATACAGGTTAATACAGCTTCTATTAGATGTCACCACTTTTACCATTTTTGTTTATATTTAAAATCACAGAAATCTTATTATACATAAACAACTATTATATCTCTAGTACTTTATAGATTTATTATCTTTTGATTAAGACTATAAATAAAATTCAAATATCTCGAAAGCATTATTTTGTACAATATAACATCATGTATGACAATTTTTAAATTTTAAACGCTTACCTATTTTAACAGAATTAATCAAATTTTATTGTTATATTACTAATATCTTTATATATTTTAGGTCTTTTATTGCTTTATTAAAATATCAAATATTAATCTTGTGAGTTTTTTCACACTTACCTTATAAATGTCAATATGTAAGTAGGATTTGTATCAGACACATATACACAACGTACAAAATCAACGTACAAAATCAACATGAAAGGAAGAGATATTATTTTCCTATCACATTGCATTGTTTTACTTTATTATATTTATTTTTACAATTCAGCAATTAAATATTATTTATACTTCAGGACGCGCATTATGTATACATATGCACTTTCGTGCATAGCTTGCATGGAGATGTAATATAAATAAAAATTGATTGCTACTCTTAATAACATCTATGTCACAATTGCATTCGAACCTTAGTTTATTCACATATACATTAATTTAAATTGCCAATTTGCGGTAGACATTTGACGTTACGCATGGCAAATATATTTTCTAAATATCGATCATATACTCATAATCAGAACCAACTGCATTATTCTAAGAGTAGTAGATCATAATGCATTTGTATAATTATCACATAACGTACATTATACTGTTCATAATCTATATACCTATAAGAAGTAAGATAAATGGTAGAAGATAACAAAGTAAGTAAAAAGAAAAATGTACAAAGGAGAATAAAAGGAATACTATTGAGGATTTTTAAAATCAAGATGATCAGAATAGGATATATTGTCTATGATTTAATAGCAATTACATTTTCAATTTAATCTCACGTTGTTTCTGTGTTTGTAAAATATTTAAAATAATATTACATAATTAATTTTTTACCTGGCATGCACGTTATAAAAGCACGAATTATAAGATATTGGAAATATGTATTTTTAAAAAGTAATTCTCTTTAATTGTATTATTTTTTTTTGTTTAATATTCACATGCCTGCGTACATCCAATTTTAATTTCAACAGCAATTATTTTCACAAAACGTGCAAAGAATTCGAGGCACATTTTCATAGAATCCGTACAAGTAAATAACAGCAAATCATATGACAGAACCTATTCCCCTTATGCGTATTGTTTACAGACGAAGAATTTGCTATTTAAATTTTCCACGATAGAATTAAATTGAAATTGATCGAGCATAAAATATACATTAATCATATACACATTTTCCAACCTGTCGCGCATAATTTGGATGATCATCTGTTTCACGGACCTACAACGAGTAATCTATAATAAAAGCATGACTGTTGGGAGGGAAATATAATGCGCAAATATATACTTTCTCCACGATCGCTGATCTAGACAATACGTTTTATATGCGGTCTCTTATAGGCTCCATACGCGGCTATTTTTATTACCTGCGCTTCTTTTAATCATGCTATTGCCTAGGGTTAATTATATTTATTTGCTAGATATTGCACCGTCTACCAGTTTTCTTCCCCTTTTTAGCGCTAAGCAGCTGCTTAGATGGATAGGCTTTACTGCCTACCCATCATCACGCTACATATATATGCATATTTGTATACACGCTACATGGCGCTTAATAAGTTTTTTTTTTTCTATAAAGTCTGTTATCTCTGTACAATAAGCGCACCGTTACTACTTGTGCCCGCATACTTATCAAATATTTAAATATAGAATACATATCATACAGAGAGAAATTTATTACGAGTTTAAATCTGCGACGTATCGTTTCCTTTTCGATCAGTTAAGCTGATCTTTGAATTTAAGTCTTGTTAAGCGGAATGTTGTTTACACCGATCGTTATGTCGCATCGATCGTATCGAAGAATTCAGCGTTCACAGAAATATTCTGATGTAAGTTGAATTTTTTGTTGACGAAGCACAGTGTAATCATTTTACGCTACATCCTATTACTACTCATAACGACGCCAACATTATATACCTCAACATATTACGTTCTAAATAGCCAAGACACAGAAGCGGAACGTTTTCCTTTTTCGTTATTGATTATTATGTCAACAATCTTTCCTCGCATTCTTTTTAACATGAAATTGTTTTCGCGTATCGTTCTATCCTTGCATATGCAACGCAAGAGAAGAGCATATCTCGAAATTCTTTAAGGCTAGAAAAGCAATAATCCAAAACATCACTAATTTATTCAAGCGTCGTAAACTTACGATTAAAGATATAAATTAATCGTAACTTATGCATTTACGAATAAATAATTTATGCAGGAGCAGAGAAGCTCAAATCGAATTGAAACTCTCTATTAATGTTCCCGCGGATAAACGGGACAATTAGGTCTGTCATATTTGATGTCAAGATGATCTTAACATCTAAAACGTATATAACTGATGGATATATTTAGCATAATAATGAAGAAACAGGATAATTCTCGCTATTGGCAGTGAATTTCGGAAGATATCCAAAGTGCCAAAATGCCCCTCTGGCGATTTCAATAAATTTTTATTTTATTTCTTGGGACATTCTGTACTTTCTGTGGAAGAACATGACGCATTTCTAGCGATAAAATGTTACAGCGGAATTATCAGATGAAATTTATACCAGCGAAGCAATCGTATATGTATCAAAGTATATAAAGGTAGAAAATTATGTAATAAAATCTATGATACAATAAAAAAATTGCTACTTCTAATTAATCGGCAACTAAAAACGATTTATTTGTTTATTGGACGTTCTAATTTTATGCTACATAAATATAGAAATAAAAATTTTAAAAATGTAGAAAAAAATAACAGGTAGAAAAAACATGTGTCTTACTTGAGGGTCATGGTTCTGACATGAATTCATTTAATTAAGCACCTTTTCTGTCCGTCTATAATTTCGTAGCATATAACAAGTCCGTAATTCTAAAAGTTAATTATTTAGACTGGCAAAGTTCCAGAATTTTATTTAAGTAACATCTAATTAAGAGTTGTTCTTAAGCTTCTAAGATATATTGATGATATTGAATTGAATATATATTGTCTTTTTTTAAATATGCACTGATTACAACTAAAAAGTAATTCGATGAAGAAAGTAAGTTCTTATATTTAACAATTTTAATGTTTGATTGATGGTTTGATTAATTTATTGTATATAAATATCATTGATTATGTATTGATTGTGTGTGTGTGTTTGTGTGTGTGTGTAAAATGATGACATAAATAATAATTTGAAATGATATAATTTCTTTCGGAATATATGTAATTCTTTTATAATATAAATATAAAAATGTAAATCTTTCACTTCTTTAATTACTAATTAATTTAACTATTTATCTCTTGTATACCACAAGCATTGAAGCTATCTTCAATTGGTATAATTATACACGTTTTGGGTAAATTAGTTCTCCTAATTAATAGGAATTATAATTTTGATTTCCTGCAATTGCCTGTGTATGTGAATGTGTATTTGATTTATCCGTGAACAATGATAACAGAGATGATGCTTTTATAAATGTTATTAAAATATAACGGGATATGTCGATATGAATTACTTATTACAAGTAAACAATTACTTGTATCCATTTGAATTTTTCTTTTTGCAGTAATCGCGAGATACACATGTATTTGATAAAAAATGGATTTACAAAATTAGGCGTCTTATATTACAAGAAAAAATATTTTTAAAGGCAAGTAATACTGAAACGAAGCTTCGTGATGTCATGAATTATAATCACAGTCTGCTAGTTACTTCAAATACCTATTCGCATCTGTGTCACAATAATTATTACATACGCACATCTCTTTTATTAAAGTATATAAATTATAAATGTATATATATGTATCTAAAATATTTTGAAACGTTAATACTAATAATAAAAATATCCAGGCTTTTAGCAAAGTAAGAAACAATTATTTGAACAAAAATAGATAATTAAATTATTAGCTAAATAATTAATTTCAAATACGTATTAAAATAAAATATTCTTTGCGTGTCATTATAAATGCAAATATAACGTTAATCAGACATTGATGGAAGCTCGTTTGTAAGAAGAGTACCAGTTGTCACAAAGACAACGTTGTTTCGAAGAGAAAAGGCCTGCACATTAGGCCATCTCAAGGCAGTGTATATTCCGATTCACAATCGAGAGAGCCGTAAGAAGATCGTCAATTTTCCGGTACTTCTATGAAGGCGAGCTACCTCAAGCTGATTCGTTGTTTGTAAAAATAAAAAAAAAAGAAATAATACGTCAAATAACCTATAAAATATTTTTAATACGCCAGGAATTAATAATGCAACACGAAAACGCTCCACGATTACTGCTTACATTAAGAGGAGATGGTCCTTTATTTGAAACGCGATCGACGTTTTATAATATACAGCCGGATATCAATGTCTTATATAAATTAATATTTTCACTTTTCGTCTTTCGTGATGAACGATGTACCTTCGTTCGGCTTACATTAAGTACTTACTACTAAATTACGTAATTACTACTTTAACCATAACGCGCGCGTTCCCCACGCAGCGTTAAATCCCACAAGCTCTCGCTACGATATGGACCATGAACCGCAAGTTATTAGGAATGCATCTCCGGTTCAGCAAAGTGTTTATTATTACAGTACACATTTAATTGCCTAATACTACGTGTACATACACCTGTTATACGCGCGCGTCCTGGTCACATAACATTAACAAATATTCACACATGTGTGTACAGCGTATGTACAATATGAGTATAATGACTTTCGATTGGCTCGAGTGCGTATTATGTACAAAAGGCGCGTAACACCTGACTTCGCCGGCGAGTCTTAAAATATTATTCTCATTTTATTATTGTCCGAGTTCACCACAGTTACGATAAGTGAGTGTAATTCGGTATATTAAATATGGAAGGCCATCTTCTTCGTAAAAAGAAAAAGAAACGAAAGAAAGGAAACAGTTTGTGTCGCTTACGTTAGCTACGTTATCAAAATGATATTCCGTTGAATGATCCGTGGTACTTTATGTCATATGAAAATCACCCCTCAGTATCCTCGTGAAGGTCTTCTTAAACTGCTGATTCGCCAGAGCATAGCAGAAAGGATTCATAGGGCTGTTAGCGTAGCACAGAAAGTATGAGAACATGAAGAGATGCTCGTTCGTGCACGGTGGATTCGCGCAGAATCCCTCGACCAGTGCTAACACGTGATAAGGTGTCCAGCAAGCGACGAACGCCCCAAGGATGAAAGATATCGTGCGAAAGGCCTTACGCGCCCTATTTTCCGTTCGTGATTTTTGCCGACCTACCGTGAGGTCTTTCTTCTGCGTTTTGGCCTTCAATCGTTTCCCGATAGACTTGACGAAGTCGCGCCTGGAGCCGCTCTGCTCTCCATCCGACGTTTCCTTCTTCTTTTTCGACTGATTCCTCGCTTCCTGGCTATTGGTGGCAAGCGGTATTATGCTGCTGGACGACGAGTTCTGCGGCAGATTGCTGCTCGCCTTGGTTGGCTGATCCGTCGTGCTGGTAGACGATTCTATTGGCATAGCAGCAGTGGTTGTGACCACCGTCGTCACCGGCTTACGCTTCGTTCCGTCGGCATTGACGGAGACCTCCGTGTGTACCTTGCTGACGGTGGGCGATGTCTGCGACGCGACGTTCGTCTGATGTGTGATAAATACGCGCGGCGGGTGCGTTTGACTCGATGCGTTGGACATCGCAGGATGATGCTGATGTTGCTTGCTCTGTGCGATTTGTGCGAGCTGACTGGTACCAGCCTGCTGCGCCGTCGCCCTGATAAGAGCGGCTTGTAGCAGACGGGTGTTTGTGCCCGCCGTCACGGTGCTACCTAAAATGGGGGACGGGGGTGCCGTCGACAGTGGATTTGCCAGACTGCAGGAGAAGGAAGACGGTGGACTCTCGTAAGAAGGACTGGGGACGATGATGGAGCTTTCGTCCATGTACCGCAAATCGCCGCCATCCAGACCGGTGAGGATGTCGTAAGTGCCGTGACCGTGAGCGCGCACGACCAACGATCTGGGCCTGTCGGTCGACGAGGACGTCGTCGGGCTGTCCGATATCGGCGGGCTGCTCTGGAACTGCATGGGCGGCGGTATGATGTTCTGTTGACTGCTATTGATCGACGCTCGCTTAAGTTGAGCGGGCGACGTCACCTCGACCGAGGCAATCGATTGCTGATTGCCGTCGGCGTCGTTCGATTTCAAGGATTGCTCTGGCGTCAACGTCCGGCTGCTGGACTTGTCAGGCTCGACGGGATTGTCGGTGTCCAGAAGACTGAGCTCCTGTATCTTCGGCAGTGTTTGAGCTTTTTGCGTCGCCGTGTCGCGCGTAGGACTCGTCGGCAATAGTTTCCTCGTTGGCACACTCAGCTCGACCTTGAGCGGCACGATGCCGTTCAAGCGCCCGTTGGTGGCGAATACCTGAAGAGCGCCGGATTGCGCTACCAGACCTGCCAGCGAGGATCGCTTTCTGACAGCATTGGCCTGTTGCACCGGACCAGTGGTGCTCTCTTCGTCGGAGTCGAAGATAGGACTGCTAGAACGTTCAGACTTCTCAGTTTCCGCGACTGTGATATTCGCGGTGATATTCTTGTTTACGGAATCCGACGCCGTCGTGCCATCACCGGTCTTCGTGGCCGTTTTCTGCGTGGTCACTGCATCCCCGCTGGTAACACTGTCATCCATCATAGTCACTCCGATCTTCGGTTTATCCTGGCTCAGCAAGGTGCTCTGTGTCTTAGAAATACCTATACCGGCGGCACGGCCGGCCATACCGGACATCGCGCCGGCGCTCAGCGCGACCATCGATTGCATCTTGCGCTGCTTAGCCTCGCTTTTCTTTTGCATGTCATAGGCGGTTTTGTATATGCCGCCGTAAAGGATGAACAGAACGATCAGCGTCGTCCAATAATATCCTATTATGAGCGCGGTATTGAATACCGGATCCTTGAGGAACTGTACCGCGCACTGGCCTGGTTGTAGGTCTCTGTAACCGATGAAATGCTCCCAGCCGAAGATGCTGATGAAAAACAGTAGCGCCGGTATGATCCAGGTGATGGTCACCATCCAGATTACGCGTTGCTTCGTCCGCCAGCCGCGATACTGCGCGGCTATCTTCACCGAGCAGAAACGATCGATCGTGATCAGGAGAACGGTGTACTGGGACACAAGGCATACCGTATAGTCTACTGACAGCCATAGATCGCAGAGGAGAGGTCCCAGATTCCAATACCCCATTAACACGTAGACTGTGTAGAACGGCATCGACACGGTGCCTGCACAATAATTACGTCGTTACTTGTCAGTATATAGTTTCAGTTGTCACGTGTATCTGATTACTTGTATACTGCATTCAGACAGACTTCATGATAACCAAATTACACATCTGTATGATTATCAACACAATGGGGGCATACATTGGGATCCGTTCGTAACTGATAGATTTGCATTAAAAATACTATTGCTTTAAATAATTGTAAAGCTATTCTACCAAATATTCTACTTCAAATATTCTACCAAAGCGAATCAAAACGCAGCGTACTGCAAACCGCATTTTAAATTTAAAATTAAATGCGGATAACGTAATGAACAAAATTAATGAAAATTTTAACATTTTAATGTAAAAATATAATTTTTTCTCACCGATGTTCATATATTCTATTATTATTTAAAATATGTAGTATGTTATGTTAAATTACCTGTCATTTAAATTAAAGACATATATGTTTAGTAAAATATAAATCTTAAAATTATCGACAGATTTTTGGAAAAATTAATTATTGATATTAAAAGTTACAAAATTATTAAATCATTGTAATTTATAAATTATAAAATTGTAAAATTGATAACTTCCAAAAATTTCTATATAAAAATATAAGTGTATAAAAATATTAATCAAATCCTTGAAACATTTTTTTTTTATCGCTCTTGACGCAAAGTGTCGTACGGTATGATTTTTAGAAGAAATTTTTAAAAAGATCTAAATTACACAATATATCATTTTCATGGAATGTTTACTATAAAGGCAAAAATACGGAAATATTTTGTAGAACTTACCAATAAGCATATCAGTGGCAGCTAATGATGCGATGAAATAGTTGCTCGGTTGCCTGATGGCTCTATCTACGATGAATGCCAGAAGAACGAGGATGTTACCGCCGATAGTTAGCAGTATGCATATCGCCAGGCAGATAGCAATCAGTACGGTCTGCCAGAGCGTAAATGGTGGCAAAACGGGCACGAGAGATTCATCTGTTTAGTAGACGTAAAGCTTTATCAGCTAATGACACATATGACATAACAGACGTCTATAATGCAACAGCCTCATATTAATGAATTTAATAATGTATTTAGATTTAAAAAATTAGGATGTATTTTGGAGACACGAAGAACAGTTGCGTAATAATATGTTGAATATTAAACCTATAGGTAACACATAAAATATAAGAAAAAGTGATACTTTTCAAGCAAATATTTATATGTAATATTTCTATAAGAATAGTTAAAGACATTTTTCAATTCTATAAATTCAATTCTATTAATTCATTTCTATAAGAATAATTAAATACATTTTTCAATTCTAACCGCGGGCTAATACAACTTGAAACGCAATCGTAAACTAAATTATACCTGCAGAAATAATATCTTAAGTTACACTTGAAAAATAATTTTATCGTAAAAACAAATAATTTTGTCAAAATATACTAAACAAAAACTATTTACTATAATATAAATAAATATTTTTTATTTATACATATTTTGCAGAAACAACTAAATTTTTTGTTATATAAAAAAGTTTGATTGTTAAAAAATGTCTCAACTAAACAGTTCTTCTGTTAAAAATAAAATGTTTTTATGTAACAAAGAGTTTAATCAATTATTAGGTTTAACAGTAATGTTATAAACATACTTATATTAGCCTGGCAAGTCATATGATTGTACGGCTTAATTACATTACCCGACGTTGGCGAGGTTGATGCGTTTCCAAAAGTTGAGGTATTCGTCGCATTTGTCGGGAACCAGTCGGGTAGAAGTTCCGCGTATTCACCGCTGTTCCAGCGCGGGTCATCCGGGTCAGGCCATGTTCCATTTAGCTGGGTACATTCTGATGTCAAAATTTTGTTATATACGAATCGACATAGGCGCTCCCGTTGTCTCTTCAACTTCCTAAGAACAATGGAAATTTTTTTTTACTATTAACCGTAAAACGTAAAAAATCCGAAAAAAACGGAAGGTTGTACTAAATATCAGTGCGAGAGTGAATGAAAAATTATAACATTTTTTTTTTTTTCGTTAATTATAATAAAGTAACACGAACACCATAGCTTTTATGGAAATGGCGCTCGCATGAGATACCACCACTTCTAAATTTTTAACGTACTCCACTGTAACGGTAGACCAAATCTAGGCTAATGATATGCGTCCAAATAAAGCACTAAGCATTTACGTAATTACAGGCAGCAGATAAAATCGCGGATTAATTCCATTTGTGCGCGACCGCTATTTCTATCCACACGTGTAAATTACATTTTACACATAAAGGGAAGTTCGATAGTTCGATGAATCACAATGTTCCTATTCCTTCGTTGTGGATGCATGTTTGTTACCATCGAAGAAAATGTGACACCGGTATTTCCTGATTCTCTACACAGCGACATACACGACCGTACTCTCTGGAGCGTCGCTACAGCGGCGACACGAGAAACGAGTCAAAGGCTGAATACACCAGGCGCACAATGAGCTTGAAATAAGCATGAATGGAACTACATTCAACCCCCGCGTCGGTCTCATCGCCGGTGGGCAAAAAGCGACTGGGTACACCTTAAAGAGGGCGAACCCGTTTTTAAATCATTCAAGTAGCCAATTGGAACTCCACACGATCTGAAATTACGGGCAATAGTTCGCTTTCCCGTAATTCAAAGACTGAAATGGCTTTGAATTAGAGCCATCAAACTATTCTTATCGATATTGCACCGCAAATCGCACGCTATTATCTTTTATTCACTCTCGCGCACGCTCTTGTAATTAATTAAAAACCGCCTATTGAAAGAACATTGAAAATTAAAAATCTATATTAACGAACGACTGAATACTTTACATACGTGTCTCTTTATTTTTAAAATACATTGTTCTGCTTTATCATCTCTCTTTATGAAATATTCTATTATAAAACGCAGAATTACTTAGAAATCTATCTTGTAGTGTTTTGTATGACACGAATATAATTACATAACATTTATAATATATAAATATATGTACATCTCTCGCATGCAAAAATTCAACTTGACAATTGCCGATACTAAAATAATGCAAACACTCCATCCATGAATTGTCAATGCAGTTCCGGATGTCCTATTATGAGGCTGAATGAGAAATCTAACTCCGGCTTAGCGAATCGCTTCAGCGAGGGGAACACGAGTCACAGATTATCGCGTCTAAAGTTCGACTGCACCGGAGTTCTCACGAAGGATAAAGCCGTTTGAGTATATGACCCGTGATACGCCCTCGATTTTCGTGCTTTCTTCAATGCTAAAGAAATTCTCGGCATTCAACGTCGACAAGCATTACATCACCATAGAGCACGTTGACACAATGCACGGGTAATTTTTTGCGCGATTCATACAATGCGGACAGTGAATATTTTCAACTGCACGTTACGTCATATTTGAACTTTAGAGAATCATTATTTTATTCATAGATATACGAAATAATTTTTTATTTTTTTATTTGTCACTCCATTGTTGGTATTAAATTCATAGGAATTCATAAAAATCTAATAACTTGTTTTAATTAAAAAAATTCAAGTTTATAAAATTAAATTCTAATTAAATTATAATTATTAAGTTTATATGTTTCAAAGTAAGATAATATTAAAATATGATTTATTATAATGCTTACACTAAAAAAAATTTTTTTTTAAATATTTTATAGTAATTTAACTCTTAACATTTTTATTTTAAATATTACAATCTACAAAAAGCACCTTTTCAACTTCCACCGTTCGCTTTACCTTTACTCTCAGTGAATTTTACAAATTGATGAATCTTATATTAACGTTGTTATGACGGCAGATTCCCAGTGCAAGTATCTGAAGAATTGCGAGAATAAAGAATGAGATATGAGATCTTTTGTTTTTCCAGAGTAAATACTTGTTCTCATTATTCGTGAGCATCCGTTCTGTGTATCCTTATCGTGAAATCATTCGTAAATACTTGTCCTTGTTATTGCTGTATTTCTATTTTACGAAGCTATTGTGAAACCATTCGTAAAAAGAGCCGTCCACTTGCAATTATCTAAAAATTCAGTCGTTCCGTTCACATAAAAAGAATCGAAGAAAAACTGTTGTTGTAAAAGTAGAAAGTGAAATTTTTACTCGGAGGAATGAAGAAAGTTTGTTGACATTAGAATTATTAGCTCATTTAGTTATAAATTTCATTAGTTATAATATAAATAGAATATTTGCATGTAAATAAACAAAAACAAACTTGTTAAAAAAGGAATACTTAAAACATTGTAGTTTAATTAGTTAGTTTAATTAATTTAAAAAATACTTTAAGTTGTATTTTAATTAAATAAATTGTTGTTTCTTTATAATTATATTGTACAACATATATATCCAATACATCAAGTTTCTTATTTTGTGACAATTGTTTAACTGCTTAACAATTTAAACTTTAAATTTAAAAAACAAACAGAAAAGTACTTAATTTTACGAAATAAAATTACGAACAGATTTTTCATTTTTATATGCAATGTAATGAAAAAACTTGAAACTCAATGTTTGCATTCATATCCCCTTTTTAATTATATATAAGCTCACTTGGTCTAATATCAAATGACATAAATTACAACAGTTACTTTCTGTCATTTACGTAAGCATGCAATATCAACATTTCAGAAAGTTTTTTATCACAAGAGAGGAAAAGCTACAAGTAAAAGGCAAAGGGCGTTACAAGATGAGATACACATAGGTGGATTATAAGACACACAAGAGGGGGGAAGGGAAATTCAACCTGTTAAAGAATATCCCTCTTTCACACAAAGCTCCGCTTTATTAACGCTAAAAATATCTATTTTATACCAAGCAGACAATGGTATACGTATCCATTATTTTAAAAATGTATAATCAATATCTATATAATTTATATTTGTGCATGTTTAGAGTACTTATATAAAAAAAATTTTAGAAACAAATACGTAAATTAATACATGTCTATTTAGAATATTGTAACTTACGATTTTGTCAAAAAAATTAAGACAAATGGTACTAAAAAGAAAAAAATAAGGTGCTATTGTTAAATTAATTTAACTTGAACGTAATTAACTTCTGTAATGATAGAAAAACAATATTACTTTTGTTAAGAATATAACTTCTAATATCCAATATTTAATATTATATAAATTAATATTTAATTATTAAAAAATAATGTTTAATTTGATAAGTATGTTTAATTAGCTTCGTTATAATCTAGTACATTTTTAGTCCATTATAGCATATTGATCATAAGTCTAAAAAGTCTCATAATCAAGACAATCGTGAAGATAATAGAGAGATACCTATAATTCCGATCGTCTAAAATGACTTCTTTACCGCGACTTCTTATTTATCGAAACAAATGTTTTCAACTTCGAACGTAAACAGATATTCTCATGACGTCATGTCCCTTGAGCATTTGCCTTGACAGGTAAAAAAACAGAAGCATTTGCTCCATTTTATTCATACGATCCATTGTCCCCGCTACATTCGTTGAGTGTGACTTGTCAGCCCGCACCAGCTATGTACACGCCAGTATCTTGCCAGTCGAATGGACACCAAGCCGGTGTATCGAATCGCGTGGACATTCGTTAACACCGTAGCGCAATAACGCTCGGTGACAGAAGGTGTTGTGTGCGCGTCCCTTTTAGATGTGCGCGAGCAGGTTTCGTTTGTGTACATGTGCCGAGAGAGGGTGGCGTGGGGTGGAAGCTATATAAGCCCTGGTGAGCAGAGGATCATCACCGTGGAATGGCATGATCATACGGACGGATGGAAGGGCCGCGCTGGAAGGAGAAAGGCTGAGAGGGTAGCTGAAAGAGTGGAGAGAATAAAAAGTTGGACCGCGTTGTAAGCAGGGAAAAATTACGTGGAAAGAGATGGCGGAGTAGGAATGACGGCGAGCGAAGGCAACAAGTACCTGATCGGCGTCGTTCCATCGTGTCATAAATACTGTGGCAAAGACTTGGTTCAACGAACTAGCCCAGATTCGCAGATTTGTCAAATCGAATGGATTCACAACAGGAATGAATATGAATCCGTACAGAATGGCCGTACAGATTGTCGATAATCAATTCAAGGGTACAAATAACGGAATGTATCTTTTAGATCATTTTAAATTAATCTTTATCGCAATTGCTCATTTATAATTACGAGGTTATTGAAAACGTTCTGAGAGAGAGAGGGGGAAAGAAAAAAAAATTATTAACCTAGGTTGACGATCAATATAATTTTCATTAATATGCAAAAGTTTCAAGTTAATCAAAATATTTTTCTACAAAGCCTCCACAAAGTGCATTTTTGGTTATTACGTCGAAATTGTCTAATTACTTTTTAAGAAACATTGTATATATCCTTTTGTAACATTAATTTTTCTGAAAATCGCTTTTCGTCTAACGTATTACTGCTTTTGTTAACACGATTTTCGATTGGTTACTGACAATTCACTTTTGGAGATTGACAACAGTACCGCGTTTGTGATACCATGACTATATCCTTTCTTTGCCATATGTCTGCAATAGCCTCTGGGAAAACCTTATTTTTATTTTCTGGCCCAGTTGCTGAATGGAACGTTTCAAAAGGTACCTCCACCCTCCTTGCCAGATACAAAATACATAACCCATAGCTGCAGGCTAATATTGGGACAGATAGCGTTATTTTTCTTTCAACAGTGCATCTTCAAAAGTGACATGATTTTCTTTATATCTTTCTGTACATCCTCTTCAAGGACGAGGCAACCTCAAATCAATTTTGAAGCAAAAGCGCACAGGTATTGGCGAGAATCAAGCCATTTTACGCGTAATATAAAAGAATGCTGATCATAAAATGCATACGATGAAAAAGAACGCCGATTTCCTGACTATGCTTTTATCTTCCTCTCGGAAAACGGCTTCCTTTTCTCCGTTCTAAAAACCATGATCCTTTAGAATTCTTTTAATACAATAGAAGATATTTCTTAATATGATATATTTGATATGTTTGCAATGTGTACATAGTATTAAATAACATGAAAAACGCAAAAAATACAAACAAAAGCGTGTTGGGAGAAAGAACATGCGAAATAAATTATAGAAGAAAAGTTTTGCTACTTTTTTTCTCTTTCACACACTCTCTCGAATGAACGCAATCTCATTATTTTATTAACATTATATTATAATAGAACTCTATACTTTCGTCTATAATTTCCCAAAACATAATTTAAATCCTTCAATAATGAAAATATGTCAAAATATCGAGTTTAATATGATGTGACACTAACATGACGTATTAAATGCCACAATTTTGCTGATTAATTGAATTAATTAAGTATTTAACGTAATCCAATAAATTACCTGTTTATATGCTTTGTGATCTCTGTTGTTTGAGAGAATATTTTTGTAATACAAATCCGCGTGATAATGTCACATCGCACTTTTCCTCAGAAACATATACTTTCTCTTTACATTTCTGTTTTCTGTCCTCGTTCTCTATTTGCTCTCTCGTCAGAAGATACTATACGTAAGTCCGCAGATTAAAGTGGCAGAACTTGGGTGCAGCTCCCACGAAATTACACTCTGCCACGGTAAAGAGAAACAGGTCTGCTCAGAAGTCGCCGCAGGTTTCTCAACTTTGCAAAAGTTCCTTCCTCCGTGCAGATTCGTTCGTAATTCTTAAACTAAACTTTTAACAATGCACAAACCTAATTAACTGCAATAAAATTTCGTATAATATAGTCTTTCGTGACACTTTCTCACTTAAAAATTACCCGTGAAAATAACGATCCTTCGTTTGCTCATCGATAGCTTCAAATTGCCGAAAGCCATATGTAACCGGCAAGTGTCGCATTAGCCGGCGTATTTAGAGCGAAACAACAGTTCTCACCTCGTGCCGCTGCTTGATTATTCAGTGCTTGCGGAAGCTTAATATAGGGTAAAGATCAAATCGGATTTACACTTTGGGGGATAGCGGACGGGGGTTTCATAAATATGGGCGGGATACGTTACGGCGGCAAACGTGTTACGACATCGTGGGATGATAGCGTTGCTGCGGCGATGTAGCAGACTGCGAAGGGGAATCTCGATCGCCCCGGGGGAATTGAACGAATCTATTTAATAACTCTCGCTGACGTACGTGTGCGCGCGCGAGCACAATCGCCCTCGGCGTGGTACTGAAACCGCCGGATAAACCGACCCAATGGCGCTCGAAAAGCAAATCGCAACACCATGTGGTTGCATCCGAGAGCCGTCCTCACAGCAATCACGCCGTACTTATGCAACTTTGCCGCAGCAGTTGTGGATATGTACACTGTCGCGTTCAATAGTGCTCGCGCGAGATGAAAAATACAAAATTTCTCTTTTCATCGGTCGAGGCAATACGCAAAACTCTCCATTAATCGCACCACCGTCCTTATCACTGTCCTCACCTTCTCATTCCAATTTAATGATAATGAACGTAAATTTTTTATTTTATTTTTAATGATAGAATAACAGATAGATAAGATTTGCCATTAAATGGTTTAAAAGAACACATCGTTTTTGGAAATGCCGGCAGTTTATAATCTACTTCTTTCTCGATCGCTCCACATCGGCTATAGATAAACAAAAGACGCTATTATCTACATAATAGGATTCCGATAAGAACTTTAATACGCTGGTATTATGAACTACCGGAGCCTGTAAAATGATGGATTAAAATTGCAGCGAACGAGCGTGGGACAATTAAGAGAGAAGGATTTAAGCAGACGTGGCCTTGAGCCAGAAACGATATATTTACATTGAATGTTATATCTGGTTGTAAATGATATATCTGGGACCAATTCGTAAATTTCAATATAGTCGAACGTGCTAATACACTGAGAAAAAAGTGCAAATGTACTAGTTTTCTTCGACATTTATTAATTATATAAAAGTATTTGTTTATGAAGTAACAAAATATACACTTCTGTGAAATGTATTTATTTTTCTTATTAATTAATTTATATGTTAGAAATAAAATTTTATTTCGCCATATTTACGTAAAAATTAACTTTAGTGAAATAAATTTATTTGTGGGTCAAAAATTTATATTTATATTTCACAGAAATAAATTTTTATTTAAATACGCTAAAACACAATTTTATTTCTAGAAAATAAATCAATTAATAGGAAAAATGAAATATATAGTCAGAGAAATGTATATTTTATCATCACAATTAAATTACACAGATTCTTTTTTATTGATTTTTTTATAACCAATAAATATCTACGAAACCTTCAAATAACATTTATTTCTGGACATTTCGGCTTTTCTTCTCAGTGCATTACGTACTAGAAAAAAAATTTAGTGCCATCAGCAATAGCTGTTGCAGTATGTTTTAACAGCAAGTAAATATTTTATTTTCTTTAATGAAAAATTTAGTTGCTTCTGCAAAATACATGTAAACTTAAAAAATGTATTTTTTTACAACAATTAAATAGCTTTAATACATATTTTGGCTAAATTATTTATTGTTACAATAAAATGTTATCTGTAATGAGTGTGTAGTTTATGTATCTTTAGTTGGAAATCAGCTTCAAAATAAAAAAAAGAAAAGTACGCTATATCCAAAGTATATTGCCATCATTATCATTTTATGATATAGAACTTATCGGTTTAAGTATTTTCTAAGAAAAATAGTAGATATATGTTAGCTGCAACATCACTTAATGTCGCATAGTTATATTCTGGTCACAAATCAAATGGAACACCAAGTCAAAACGATTGCGTAAGTTTAGTAGAAACGTTAGACTATCATACTCTTCATTATGTTTTTGATTGCGCGTTGTAGCCTGTCGATACAAAAATTACGGAAATATTCGTGGATGTGATATACTAGTCTCTATCTTTCATATTTCATTGCAAAGCAAAACGCAATTGATCGATACAAAGACGTGATTAGCGAGTTACGGTGTCATTGCTAATTGTAAGATGAAGTGTTCCGTGTCGCGAGACTACACGCGCGGGATACGTAAATGCTTTATGGAGCCGACACGACGAACAAGGGAGTGTGTATCAATTTCCACCAATTACACGCCACCCAGCCAGTGTCGTCCTTTCAGTCGGAAATCGCGCAGGTGCGTTCGACTGTACGTCACCGCACCAGAATTTTCAAACGGTCCCCGACTCCAGATTATACAGATTGCCCTCTCACCGCAATATTTTCTTTTTATCTTTAGCTTTAGACACGCGACTATGTGAAAAAACAATAGCAAATGTCTCATATCGTTAATCTCCCTTTTTTTTTGCGTTATCAACTGCTTTAAAATTCTCTGATAACTTTGATAGGATTTCTTTCTTTGAATAAAATCTTTATATAATAAGCTATATCTCTGTTCTGATCTTTTGATTCGTTATGCAAGAAAGAAAGAAGTAGGCTTCTCTTTCGATAAAATCTACAAGACTCTGTGATAATTTATAGGGTGAGTTAATACATCATCAGTTGACGTGATGTACATTTTCGGAACATGATGAGAGAGAAATGGTCAGTCAGAAGGAGTATATGAAAAAATCAAGTGACATCAGTTCTCTGTACATACATGCATTCGACATCCTCGACTCTTCAGCATGATTGATAAGGTCGATGAGAGAGAGAATTGGCTGCGTGTGTAAAACGTTGGCAAAATATTTCTCATGTTCAAGTTATACATCGTTCAAGTTCCATTTAAACTTTATTTTGATGAAAGTTATTTCTCAGAATTTCACGAAAGAATTTAGCTGAAAGTATTGTAGCAGATGGTAAGATGGATGATGATATTTCTCGGTATCCTCTTTTATTTCGAATGGTTGATGAAGTTAAATATGTTCATTGATTTATATGTAGAAGAAGGTGATGACTGATTGTACTTTTGATCATATTATATTCTGTGAAATTATCTCTATTGGATTACAAAAATAAAAATATAGTTTGTAATTTTAACTGCTTTATAGTCTAAAAGTGCTTTATAGTCTATAACTTAATAATAAAAAGAACTATGTTGCCATAAAACAATTATAAATATTAGTTTAGAAATAACGCATTAAAAATTATAGCTAAATGTACCTAATTTTGTTGCGTGCTATACATAGGATATAAAATTACAAGTTTTTTAATACTAATTAAATATAGGCACACTCAGAACAAGCCTAGATTTAATTTTGACAGAAACTGTAATGCCATATTTGAATGATAAACATCAAAATGCGGGGGACGTTTTACTAATTAAATTAACGAGAAAAATGAGTGCACTCTAACACAATCTTTGTGCTAAGGAAAAAAAAACTCACTTAATTTTCTATCAACGCGATGATACTCCTAATGCTTTCCTTGAAGATTTTTTAATATAAATCAAGTATCAGTTAAAAGCGTGGGGTCTTCTCTTTTTTAGTTGGTTTATTTTGGCGTCCAACGAAGAAACTGAATCAATTTATTAAAAAAAAACATTATTGAAATTTACATCATCTTCTTACATAATCTATTAATATAAGCTTTTTTAAAGAATGTATATGTTATGTTTTAAAACTTTACCAAAAATATAAAAATTTCATAGATTGTTTTATTATTAGATTTGAATATCTGTAAAATTTGCATAATTAGAAGTATTTAATTTTTTGTTTGGTTTTAATTCTTGTGTAACTATGACTAAAATATTTGTTGTTGATTAGAAAAAAAAGAATAATTTTAAAAATCCACAGTTTTTTAATTTCAAAAATTTTTAGTTGATATTACAGTCAAAACATCTGTAAGATTAAAAAATTTCAGTTTTGTAACGTGCTTATAAATATTAGGTACTATGTACAATACATAAACGTGATAGTAAAAACAATGAAGCTATTAAAGCTGTTCTCGTTAACACACAATATTTTTTAATAATATGTCTCTTTAAAATTTTAATATGGAACATCTAGAGTGTTATAAAGGTATTCATGCCATTTATACACCTGCGTCATAGATATAAAAATTCGCAAGTCACCCCGGCAAAATTGTGCATACCGTTTATACACGTGCACGTACTTCTCTCTCCTTCTCTCTTTTTCTTTCTCTCTCTCTTTCCCTATGATTACCGTTTTTTTTTTCCTTATATTAAAATACAATCTCTGTCCTTCATCGATTGTTTGCTCAACAAACTCGACTAAATATATTGGCAAGTGTATATCCCTAACTCTAAAAATATTATAAAAGGTATCCCCTTTGAAGACACAGTTTTTCACACAGGTCGGACATGCTATCGATTTCCCATTACATTCCGCGGATGTGTAGCATATACATATCTGACATCGCACATGATATTATGGTACAAGGTGTTTATGAATCGCACCAACAAACTTTTAGTGTGTTCGTGAGTGAAATAGACGATTTTCTCTTGCAATTTTCTGCTGCAAGTCTCTCGTTAGTCGCAAGTACGAAATACTTCTTGCTCGAAAAGTTTTTATGTGCTAACCGTCCTTGGATTATAAGTTGTCATTAATAAGTTTTGAGTAGAAAATATCTGTTTATCACGTAAAGGAGAATTAAGAACAGGCAACTTTGTTTCTACCATATAATACGTTGCGCATTGCATGCAAGGATTTCCTAAGATTTGACATGCAACCGAAAACTCATAGATAAATTGAATCCTATGATTTTTCAACGTTGTCTATCTGCTTGCTAGAAAAAGCACGAATACGCGATAGGAAAGCCGTACGAAAGCTTTATTCCAGGGTACGGAGAATGCATTTTTCCCTCGATTCTCTCTGGCAGAGCAATGAAAATTCGAGAATCAATATTCACCGTGTGTCATCACAATGTACTCCAGTGTCGTTCCCGTTGCTCGATCTATTTTATTTGTTCTCTGCATATGCTGTAATCGTGCGTCGGTTCTGGTACACAAAACCGGGAAACGACGGAGATAATTTTGTTGCACGTTGGCGTAACAACTTGGGCAACTGGAAATGCGTGAGAGAACCGTATAAACCAATTAAAGCAATGGACGTAATTTTATAGTGTATACTGCCGAATCACTCGAGAGAGATGAACTTTTTATTTTTATTATTTGTTGCAAAATTGAACTCTAATTTGTTCTTCCATGAACTTGATTCAGAAGCGATAAAAAGAAACAAACTTTTTATTTGACAATTAATAAGGAGGAGAGAAAGAGAAAGAGAAAGAGAGAGAGAGAGAGAGAGAGAGAGAAAGAGAGAGAGAGAGAAAGAGAGAGAGAGAGAGAGAGAGAAATAGAAAGAGAGAAGAAAAACCATAAATAAACTTTATTTTGTAAATTCTGATAATATAATGGATTTTTCGCATGTTATACAGTTTCAGAATGTTAATCTGGAAAACCAAAGCAAATAAAATAAAAATAGAATAAACGACCCCCTCCCCCCTCTCCCTCCCAGACATAACTGGATAGAATTCCTTAGCGAACAGAAAGTAATACGACAATTGATCGCCACGTTATAATAGCGTAGTGCTAATCGCATGCATCATCTAGTTAGACGGTACGTTGCCAGTTGCGCTTTTACAGAGTGTCATTCACACAGTTAAACGAAACAATAGCAGCCGCCTCGTGTTGGATGCAACAGTCGATCCATTTAATGGCTCTGTTCCATTTTAACATGCAACGTCGTCGCGCTAAAAGATGGGAATACCGAATGCCATCGACTCGCTATATTTTACTCATATAGTGCCTGTATCTTTCAAAGTCGTTTTTTTTTAACTTTGCCCACCTTCTTTTATTTTGTCACATTTTTTATGCGATACAATTACCAATTCTGGTTATTTACGAATATTTAAGGCATGTTCACTACAACGTTAATATTAAAATGATTATACTGTAAAAGATTATTTTGTCTATATTGTTAAAAACTTATATCATAAAGAGTACTATTATTTTTAATTAATTAATTAATAAATTTTTTCAACATTTTTTGATGCACCTTATTTATTTTAAAGTTATTATATTAAATTTCTTTATTTTCAAATAACGTTTACGTTTATTTAATAAATCTAAAGTTTACAAAATAAAAGATATAAGGTATAAGAAGGATTATTTTAGTCTTAAAACAATGGGCATTCCAGACCATTGTTATAGATCAGTTAAATTTTATTATAAAAGGGCATTAATAAATGCGTATAATAACAGAAGAATTGTTCTTCGTTACATTTTACGTTACAAAGGATGCAAAATATCAGTCTGTCACTTCGACCGGTTACGATGGAAATCGATATTTCCGGGAAGTGTAACCTAACATGTCACAAACTTCATAATATACTCGTTTTATGTATATAAAAGAGACTTCGACTTCGATCCACCTGCTACGATCAGGTCATTGAATATTTCAAATGTAATGCAACACTGACATATGTTAATGAGTATATACAGAGCGTTACATAATCATAAATATACAGATTGCAAAACTATATATCGTCGTCGTCGTTTTTTAAAATCAAATTTCAGTCTTCTTGTCTAATTCTACGATCTACAGTCTTCTATGATGTAGAATTAAAACTTTATATTACATGTTAATTAAAACTCCGCGCTACCAATTAAAACCCCGACCATCGCAATTCTCTCGGTTTTAGGTATAACTCTCGCTCTCAATTGACACGAGGATTTTATATGTGCTGTGACATACATTGATCTGCTCTAGTGAACGATTTTCACCGCCGCCAACATCGTCGGCTCACGCAACATTCGAAATTTTCACCTCAATCGCGTGCACGCCAACAAACGACGTTCGACGTCGCTCGCGTGATTCCGCGTCGTTGCACGACATCGGCTTTTTCTTTTGTTAAATAATGACCAACGTCCGTACGGTTGTGCTAACGTATTCGGTCGAGCAGTCCATCAGACTAACTCAGGCGCGTGCTTCACCACGTCACATTGCCAGATTACCGTGGCCCTGCTAGGTCAAGGATGTAATTTGGCCCGGATTGGTTTACGCGAGTTTTATCCGTCAGCTCCCACAAATGCTTCTGCTATCATATGCATATACGGTAACTATATAGACTATTGCAGACCATTGTACAGCCGCGGCGATACACACGGCGTCTGATGAAAGTTCGACCGTGTTAATCCACTTTGCGTAAAATGTCGATTATGATGTACACAAATGGTCTGTCTTGAAATGTCATCACATCAAACGTATTTATGCATGCACGCGACTATGACAATAAGTAGCAGTTTGTAGCAGTAACATTTTAAGTTAAATAATGTTCAACGAAATATACATTCATAATAACGTTTATAATAATATTTGAAAACACAGATTTATAGGAAAAAAACATGAAAAAGAGGATTGATATGCAATGTGAAGTCGCTTATAATCCTAAATAAATATCCATTTCCCTTCGTTGTTTGTAATGTGTCTCGAAGCATATCGACGAAAAGCATTCAATCTTTAAAAGTTTTAAATTAATATTAAAATTATGTCGATAAAAAGCTGATTAATTCAAGAATTTTAATCAATTTTAATTATTATGCAAATGTGTGGAGAAGAAATAATTATAATTATAACGATTCTTTAAAAATTCATGATCATTTGGCCATTCGACGTGATTAAGGTGGAAAAGAGCCCGAAGAAAAATCTTGTCTCGAAAAGAGGACGACTTCTCGAGGGAATTTTTTTTTTACTTCAATTTTGTCCCTGGTGAGAGTTCATTTCCTTTAGCCTTGATATTCCCAACGAAGTAAGGAACACAAACGACGACCGTTGGCTGTATAAGACGCGCCGCGTGATGTTATTACCCCTCGATAATGAGCAGTTCCAGAGGTAGCGGCAACTTGGCGAAGCTGCTTGGAATTCAAGAGGGCCATTCTCCGCCAAATGACGAATCGCTTATCTAAACGCATTTACAGCAACAACCTCTCATTCCCGTGTCCTTTCGCAAGGTGCAGTCTCGTAAATCTAATCAGACGTTCTTGCATTTACGCTAAAACAGACTGTTGTTATCTCGCAAGTTTTGATTATGACAATTTATGTGAGATGCGTGCGCAACAGACGAGCGAATACAAGATTCAATCTCATTAAAACAAATAAACAAAATTTATTTAGTTTGTAATATATCCATCGCAATATAGCATTACAATTGCTATATCTTTGAAGAATTGAATGATTGATCAATAATAAAAAAACATTGACTAATATGAAAACATAACTAATTAAAGATGAGTCTTATTCGATTGTAGCTGAATCGTAGAAGTAAGAATTTCTCGTCCCACTCCAAATATTGTAAAAAATTTTCTTTTAATTTAAATGATTAATGTTATTTATAAGAATAATTTTGAGGATTTGTTATATACTTATTTTATAATTCACGTTATTTCTTTTATCTAATATATATATATATATATATATACAAGAGAATATATAATAAATTTATTAGCAAGCTAACTGTAATAATGTCGGTTACTGTCATCTTATTAACATTGACTTTGTGCCATCGATCTGTCTATCCCGCATTTCCCATAGCGCAAAATCCTTCGGGGATGTTGGGGATCGATGGAACGAATGGTGTTACATAGTGTCAAGTACACGTCAGCGAAAAGGATTTAAGAGCAATCCGCTGTAGACACGAAAAACCCCGATACAAGAAGCATAAAACATCGCAGCTTCCGCACGCACATGTTATAATTTTAAAATAATTTTAACGAAAAATAATTGTATAGTGAGGAAGAGAGGAAAAAGGACAAAAAGTATATGTTCAAAATAAATGTTAAATATGTCCTTTGTTGCTAATATATAATAATAATTTTGCTAATACTACTTTTTCGCGGATACAGTTTCGATGGCGCTACTTTTTCTGCGGTTTACAAATCTCCCAAAGGATTATCATGCGCATTTGCAGCAGATAAAATCCAACAATTCCAAATTTTTAATTCGAGCAATCTGCAGTTCTGTTAACACATTAAAATTATAATAATACACGTAGAATAACTGGCGTGTTGCGTCGTATGCGCATTAGCTGCGTTGACGGTTGTGCGCAAATAGAAACTGTAACTCTGTGCAACACGTTGTCTATATGCTAAAATTTGCAAAAACCCCAAGGGACTACCTGGCATTGCGGAAAGTTAAATTCATTTATGGTTTCACACGTAGCCGCATTCCGCGGCTATGCACCAATCTGGCCGTTCTGAATAAAAGATGTACATATGCTCTTACCATTGCGTAATGAAGTCTGTGCCGATGGTAAAAATCGGCGCGGAAGTACGATTAACTTCGGTGCCGTTCAGGCTACTTTCGGTGCCGTTCATCTCCATTCCATCAAACCGAGGCGGCAGCAACCTTCAAAGCTACTGCGCCCTCTCCTCCTCAGTATACAGTCATCTTTCGGACATCCTAGAGGCATTGAGATAAAATAGAGATATATTATTTGAATATCAGGAGTGTGCAATATATCTAGAAACTACACTTTTTTTCAATTTACGATACAAAAATTTTTTTTTATAAAAAAATTTAGTACAAATTTGATTACAAGATCATTTCCTCTAATTCTTTAACTTAGAATTGAGAGTTTAGAAATAACGCGTTATACTTGTAACGCCGTTGTAGTTATCGTTATTTGTTTTTAATAACAATATTTTTTCCGTAATTGTAACGGTAATGTCGTAATATTTTTATACTAACAAATTTAGCCATCATTTTTATTGTTACTTTATCTTTATATTATCTTTATATCTACTTAATAGATTCGCGCATCTTTAGTGCGCAAATGCATATCGTAATCGGCGCATTAAATTAAAAGTTATGCATTATATTAAATAAAATTATAAGTTTTGTTCACATTTTTATATTTTACAATGTATATATTTAAAGTATTGAGAAATATTTTGTATTTCATGCTTAGGCTGCATCCTAATAGTCTTACTCTGAAAGTAGGTATGTAATGTGAACTATAAATTTCTGAGTTTAGTATAAGGAAAAACCAGTTTAGATTTACAAATTTTTAAAATTTTAATCTGAATTATTAAGTAATGTAAATTTAAAAACGTATCTTAATTTTTAGCATTAATATAAAAAAGTAACGAGCCGTCACTTTTAGGAAAGGGTAACAATAACGCGGTACTTTTTAAAATTAGTAATAAGTAATGTTAACACATTACTTTTACAAAGTAACATTTCCAAATTCCGAGTACAGTTTTGGGCTATACGGAATAAAAGAACAGAACTTTTTATCGTACCACGTAAAAATCGTAAAACAATTAAAACTCTGTTATCGTTACAACCAATATTATATTGCATGTTTAAGTTTTTCTCATGTTAAGTACGGATTAAGATTTATCTAAGTACTACTGTCGATAATAAATATCTTTTTGCAAATGACTGTGATAGTATTGTCAAGGCCAGGCAAATAAAACGCAAATGAAACGCAAAAAAATCTCCCTTCGCGTGTGGCACGACGAACTCCGCGCTTTATATTTATGATTATGTCCTAGAAAATGTGGCCATTACAGAATAAGTATATGTACGCTACCAGTTGTATAAATGCTATAAACAGGAAGCTTTATTTGACATTTAATCGCTTGCATATAACTGAAGAGAGCAAGAGAAAACGAGAGAAAATTCTATATTTATAATTTAAATGTGAATATATTTTATTTTATATTGCTACGCTGCAACATGTTAGAAAATTAATTATTAGTTTCGTATTGCAAATTGCAATGCAAAGTGTATTATTTTCTTCAATTGCGAATGCAAAGTAACGCAACTGAAATTATTGTGCACGCGCAGATGTCGTTATGCAGGTTGACCTAAACTACTGCCATGTAGGATCTCATTCTAAAACCATGCTTTCTGATGCATATGCATTAAGATCTCACATAAGAAATTTAATTTCTGACAGTCATGCTTTGTGCTCGATCAATAGCATTCCGACGTCAATAGACACCGATATTATCACCGAACTCAATAGTGTTAATATTATCAAAATGTTTCTTGAGTGACAAGCATTCTCATAGTAATATATCTAAACTTGTATTCTTTTTCTCTTTTTTAGCGAATTTATAGAGTTTTTTATATATATAAAGCTATGAGGCGAAAACACTTGATCGCAACAAACGAAGCGTTAAAAAATTGTTTTACATGAAATCCCGTCTGACCAAAATTGTCATTTTCACTTCAAATATCTCTTCCCGTAAAAGAAAATATGGTCATTAAGCATAAAAATGCTGTGGATTCTTATACAAATAATTTTTTAAGTGCTAAAGAGGCAATAATATTGACATGGTATAATTTTACATGCGATCAGAGATATTTAATTTCGTTTCTGCAACAACAATTAAAACTACAAAATGGTTAACAATAGTATAACAAAATAATGTAATTTTATTTATTTTACATCTTTTATGCCAAAGCCCATAAAAATCATATTATAACACGAAATATATGTCAATATACATATATTGAAATGTTTATGTGAAAGAAGATGATTTATATTATTGCGCTAAATAAAAAGCTACATTTATGATAGAATAACTCCAGATAAAGAACAACTTGTAATGTTCAAGTAACATAAAATTCCATGTTTAATTAACTAAATATTGACTACATTGAAACTATACGCGAATCTAATACACGCGATACAATACTGGCATATATAATATATACATACGTCACGTGCTCTATAAACATCTATCATTAAGGCAGACTGTTGCATACGATCATCAGATTAATTTTAACCGAAAGATCAAACGCGGGTAGGCGTATAATATTTAATGTGTTTTCGCCATAATATCTCGATGAAATTAACCGTGCACGGTTTTCGTCAAAGAGCGTCATTACAATTACATTTCACACGATAATTCTCTTTTTTGCTAGACCGTTATTTTAATTAAAAGTGAAATAATGTTACCGCTATACGGTTCATTATCATTATCTCCTGATTTTCTATTCCAACAAAAAATGTAGCGTATTTTATAAATGCAATAAGATAAACAAGTTTTCAACTTTATTATTGCTAGTGATATAATTAACAATAAATAATAAAACTTTCTTGTCCACAAAATTAGCATAGATTTATTCAGCAATTAACATAACATTTCGGTCTTTAACTTTAGGCCCTTTTTAAGGGTAAATACAATACTTGAGCTCTAGAAACGATAATAAGTCCATGGGACTGCGCCAACAATTTATAGATTAAACACTAAAAATAAAAATAACAATAAATACAATTAACAATTAAAAACGTACCAATGTACATGTTTCTTCGAAAACTCACAGGTTTCTAACGTCAAATATAAAATCGAAAAGCAAATATCAGGATTGTTAAAAACTTTCACATACGACAGCGAATATCAAACTGAAAGTGGCAAGAACAGAGAACGTATTAGATAAACAAAACCATTATGTTAATAATTCTATTATAAATTAAATTAAAGTTTTCAGTTTCTTTTTGAAATTAAAATTGCGTTTGAATTACTTTTTTTATGAAAAATACCTTCGCTATTCTTTTTCTTTCTCGTGTGTTTTTCATCGATAACATATTTTCCATATATTAACGCAACTCAAAGAAGTATACATTGCAGTGAAACTTAATACATATTCATGAGTTCAGTAGCGACACGCGATACTTATCAGATTGACAACGCTCTTTTCAGCACATTATTTTCTTCATTTCCAATGTTCACGATAACGATTGCACGATGATATCGTTATCTCTCAATAAGTCCATGATGAAATAAACATTTTAAAAACTCTTCTCACTAGCCTTTAATAAAATTTTTCTTACTACTTTGGAATAAAGAGTCTTTAGTTAATTTAGAAAAAAATGATAAGAAAGAGTATGAAGTCTAAATAATAAAAGGTTTATTTTGACATTTACTTTTTACTCAATTTACATTACAACGCACTGTTAGACAATGTCAAAGGTACAAAGAGTATAATTTGATGAACTGAATTGATTAGTAAATCCAATAAGACTGTATAAAAGAAAAGGATTTATCTCTGTCTCTTAACGAGACCTCAATTAGCATCGGCTGTTATTACGTTACTCAAGAGAATATCAGATTTCTCTTCTGCTTTGGAAATGAATGCATCGTAACTTTTTAACTGGCACCACGTAATAGTAACAGTAACACGATTTATTATTTAGATCTAAATTACGAGGTTATAATTGTTTGTTACAAAGTGAAAAAAAAGGGAAGATAGGGTTTGATTTGAAATTATAACATTTTATAGCATAGGTATCACAATTTATGGAAAAAAAACATATTCGCAAACGTGACATATCCCGAATTTAGATGTAACGCTAACACAATCTGTACCTAGAGCCTAGATGGTTAAAATAATTAAAGGATTGCGTGCGCGGAGCACATTTTTCAGAAGACGACACTGTGAGCCATTTGTACCTGACATGGAAATCGCACAGATCATACTTCCTCGTTCACTAATTTTAGATCAAGATGTAGAAAACGTACTTAATCACTCTTGACTAAAATCACTAGTTCAGTAATCGTAGGAAGCACATGTAAATAGCTCTTACCGTATTCTATTTAAATAATAGCTCCGAAGGATTTATAAATACCTTAATATTTATGAATGCATTAAAAAATTATAACAAAATATGGAATGTCTTTTATTTGGGCATTAAGATGACTGTATTAGATAAAAGAGTATTATTATTAACCAAATTTTGATAAGTAATCTTGCATACAAAGAAAGAGAGAATAGAGTAAGGTAAAAAATAAGAGTATAGAAATAAATAAATATATAATAAGAATAAGAATAAATGTATGATAAATGAAATCTGATAAATCTGATTCATACATATCGAGCGAGTTATCATCAGCGATTTAGACTTTAAACGCGTTACATTGTCTCAAAATGTTTTTCCAAAAAGTTATGAATGATTAGATCGCTCTTTGGAGAAATCGGTTATGACACATTTCGTTATTCTTAGCTCCGGGTTTTTGTCTTGCATAACGCTTGTTCTCTCCAGAATGGGGATAAATTTGGATGAGGACGAATATAATACGGCACATCAAGCTTTATCAGTCTGAAAATTTATGCAATCCCCAGCAGCTTCCCTTCCTTTCATCTTACAACGCGACCGTTTTGTTTTCCGCCTACTCCTCGTACATCTCGTTCCCCGCGATTTACACGGGGAGAAATATCGCGGAACTTTTACGTCAATCCTGTTTCCCGCGCTTATCGCCTACGAGACGCGCATTCATTCGCTTGGATGGGAATCAGCGATATACCCATATTTTTTCCAACCACGTAGATTTCGCCGGTGGTTTCTCCCCGCTGGATTCGCGGCGAAACAGCTTGTACACGCAATGGTTTAGCTTAGGAAATATGTGGTGCACGAAGCAGAAAATAATGAAAATGGGACGAGTAGATTGCAGCATATCCGACGGTCGCCGAATGTTTGTTACAAAGCATTCTCGTAACAGAATGCTTTGTAACAAAAATTCTCAAGTTTAAGCACTTTAATTTAAAAAAGAACATGTAACATTGCTATTAATAATTAACAAATAATCTTCTTTCAAGTATTGTCTGAAAATAGAACTTCAATTTATAAACACGTTGAATATTAAGATAAAGATTTCCAAACGTAAACAGCATTTTGATCATATTTATTTTTAAAAAGAAATCGATAACTCGAGAATGCAGAAAAAGAACTCGTGACTTGCTCTTGTAACAAAAAACTGATATGCGCGCATTTTTACTTATGATAAAATATGTTTAGGTGCCATAAAATATATAATTTCCCATATATATGTCAAATTAAATTTTTTTTATGTTACAATTCTGTTTTTAAATTTATATTAATTCATATGTATGATATGCTGCTTATAATCGTAGAAGAATTTTTAATTATTTTTACTATTAATTTGTGCAATAATTGTATCTGTACAATAATTGTACAATAATAAAATATTATAAAATTGTATAATAAAATAGCTGAAAGAATTTTTTAATTTTTATTTCTTCTTGAACATTTTTTGGAGCTATTAATTTACATACGCTTGGTTTGATTTACGCAAAAGCGGATGGAGCCATCAATCACTTTTATTGATACAGCGCAATTAACACTCACTTATTTGTTTCACGTATCCGGCCGTACACGATGCAGAAATAAAAAATATAGCATGATTCATCATCCGACGCGAATAATTCATCGGGCGTCGAAAAATATGAAGCTACCGCTCACGTGAAATAGCTTACTAATCAATTTTAGTCGGCGAGCTTTAGTTGCACGTGACTGGTTAACGATTTATGCCAGAATCACAGATTAAAATATTCCCGTAATGCACAAATATTAGAAAGTATCAAGTCTAAAATATCACATAATAGTATGATATAGGGAGCTTCTCAGATTCTCAGTATCTTCATTCATTTATTTACATCCTACATCAATCTTTTTAGCAAAAATAACGAAAGTTTTCGACCGTTCTTACTTTTATTTTTTCCTAAGTTTCTTTTAACGCGCGCGCGCGACTCTCGATAATTCTACCGAAGTTAAGTCTCTTCAAGAACAAAGAATAACAATTTATCGTAATCTAAAATAACGATTTATCTTTATTTGTAACTCTGAAAATAAATTTCTCATTTTCAGTTTCCTACTTTTTTTATTTTTGTATTATACAAGGACTAAATTTATGTAAATTGCAATTAAAATCTTTAGTTTCTTTTACTTTATATTAGTAAATGTCTTTTTACAGGCGATAACTAAAATTTTTTAATATCATTAATGTATTGATTTTTTTGCGCTGAATTTTATGCAGATTAGATATTTAATTAGCTTATTTAAAATTTTTGCTTTTGGAAAGTATAATATAATATTACTTGAAAACGCAACTGCATCGTTACGTTAATAAGCGGCGATTTGCTACCGTAAAAGTTCGCGACAATAACAAGTTTATGTCATTCCAATATAACGACATCATTTTATTGAGAAAAACACGTTCAGCGAAATACGTTTTAGCATATTTTAGCACACAACGATTTGCAGCTTCTTTAAGGCAGCAAAATCCTCACCCAAAGAAACAAATTTTATTATATGTAACAACATATCTCTTTTTATTTAATGATCGTAAAAAGTAATGCAATAGTAGAAATAAGAGAAATCAAAATTTGATAATGACTGGTTACATCTTCTGGTCTTAATACCAGAGCTTTAAAAGCGCGCTGTAGAAGCTTAATTAGCAATTTAACTTGTTTATCGCACAATTAGTTTGTAACAGTTCTGAGAAAAATCACGAACGGGATTATATTTTCAACAAAGAAGTGATTGAATTTTGCAGTGCAATCTTTCTTGCAAAACAATTATATCATTCGGCACACAATTTTATCAAGAAAATTCTTTCAGATAACGGAAGTCGATATAATGAAAGAAAATACAGGTCGCTTTAAATGTCTTTCAAGACATCTGTAAATGTCTCTTCGATAGCATTTGGAATTGATTTTCGTATACATGAACTGTTCTACTTCTTCTCGTGAAAGATCAAACAGTTTTTTGATTACCTATAAACATTAAAGACAAAGCTAAATTCTCGCGAAAATTTAATGTCAGAAATGTAAACGCAGTAAAACCTCATTCTTAATTCAACTTCAAGTGCACTTTGCTTTGCAAATATATCAGCAATAGCACTGAGAACTTGCAACATAAATAACAGTTCTCTCTCTGACTTTTAAACGTTTGCTAAGATAAAGTCGACCTCAGATTGGTCAAATGAAGCATACATTAAATACATCATAAATGAAATCTCGGCGTGTTAAATGTGAGACGATCCGTACAGTTTTATCTCAAGCGTTATCCGTTGCCCGCGGTACATGATAGCACGCTATTAAGTGCGCCGATCGGATATCACATGGGAAATCGCCGATCAACGTGCAACAGAGCGCGTGCATGAGGATGCCCACCCAATGTCGTTGCGGTGACTATTGAGGAAGTTAATTCTCGCCTGCTGGAATGGTAGCCACTAATTAGCAATTTAGACCCGACCGACGCAGATTTCCGACGGCGAATCATCTTTGCACGCTAGTCTGCGCTTCTCCGATTTGCAAATAATTTGTCTCTATAAGAT
This sequence comes from Monomorium pharaonis, assembly GCF_013373865.1. Lineage (NCBI taxonomy): Eukaryota > Metazoa > Arthropoda > Insecta > Hymenoptera > Formicidae > Monomorium > Monomorium pharaonis. The sequence continues at coordinate 21,895,569 of NC_050472.1, read as the reverse complement.
GAGGCATTCTATTTAGTTCCAGCGGAGGAAGTTGACGCCGCTAGCTCGTCTGATTGAATATCCATCAGGGGCGGAGATGAAACCCCACGGTTGCTCGATTAGAATTACGTCTATATATGTGTGTGTGTGTATCTTTCTCTTTAAAAAGGAAAGATTTAAAGATATTGTGCTTTACTAATTTTAGATAATATATAATAAAATCTAGAGGTAATCAGCATGTTGCAAAAGACTCATAATAAATTAATTGATTATTGATAAAAGGATAAATATTGTACGTATTTGAAATATCAAAGTACAATTTCCAACATTCATTTGCATAAAAATCGGTATCAAATGGGAAATAAAATAAAAAATAATTAAAATGTATTAAGGTATTCTCTTTCAATATCAATCGTTGAAGAATTCTAAGAAATTTTTTCTGCGAAAATTTATTATCCAATAATCCAATTAAATTAACGCAAACTTAATAAATTAAATAAATTTTTAATTAGTCCAAAAATCTATATATGAGAGAAGCTGTATCAATAATGCATATAGATGTGCTTCATACATACATATAATAAATGCACATACAAATAAATCAAATTGTATGAATATATTATATATATTCGCAATCCGATATCCAACGAAGGATTAACAAAGAGAGAGAAAATCATTTTCTCTGTAGAAGCGACGAAATGCTTTTCTGAGGGGAAACTGGTGAAATGATATCAACGAACGAGGAAATGGTTTCAACTCACTTGAACTCGATAGAATTCAGTCCAAACACTCTTCAAGCGGCTCACATAGATGGCTAAGCTGGGTGACCGAGAACAATGTCGACACACATATCCGCGCATTTCGATCAATCAATCGGGTGTCCATTTTAGTAATTGACATGTTGGGCCGCATGCCAAACTCGTCGTTTATACGTGAAACTTAATTATTGGAGATTATGACTATTTCCGGAATATCACGATCTCTATACGCAATGGAGAAACATTTGTTCCATTTTTTTTCTCTCGTCATAATAAATTTCTCTGGAAAACCTCTTACGTTTTCATAGAATCTTTTATTCCTTTCTTCAAACCTTTTATCGAAGGTTAAATGAATAAATATATATTAAAATCAGCTTCTCTTACTTCACTAAATTCACAAATAAACTCGTGATATTTTTAGGGTCTTTTTTAAGTAATTGAAATGTTTAGAAATGTAAAAATATATCCGTATTTTTATACGTAAATCTTGTGATAGCCATTAATCCTCCTTAATTAAATTAAAAATAAACTTAAAACTATCAATTAAAAATTTTCGTGATGAAATTACATTTTATATATAATGCACACATTTATATATCCAATCAGAGCATATAAATATGTATGTCGTAAAATTTTCACGTTCGCTGCTTCGTGACGCGATGATAATGGCTCGGACAAATCATGTAATAATTATGCAATACGCGGATCGAATAAACGAACAACACAATGTCATTTACCTTATGATAAAAGCATTGCGTTAATTCATAGTTGTACTTGCAAATCAGTTTCGCTGCCACTCGCAGATTCACGCTACATGTGTTTACGTGTTTTCATATTACAAACGGTATTGGATTTCTATGGATGTTACATGGGCCAGTGGAAATCAAGCAAACACGATAGTGCAACGAAACTACGCCGACAATACGCCGACCGCGCGCACCGTTAATCCAACATTTCTAGTTCTCGCTCATCGTAGACAATGCGGGGTGAGCGCAAATCCGCTAGTTAATAGGTCCGAAATCGTTTTGTGGAGCTGTATGCGTTTGAACTGGCTAACCGCACGATATTTGTATCGTTCAGAATGTCGTACTTTAGCGCGAGTCGCAACAGAATTAATTATGCGAACAATTACTGTATGTCTTGGCCATTCCGCGTAATTGTTGAACCGGTTGAAACATTTTATAATTTGCGAGCGTTCACAGGTAATCGCGTTGTCGTGTATTTTCTGAAACAATCCTGCTAATTGGCCAGCTTGTTTCTCATTTGCAACGAAAAGGATAAAAATAATAGTTGACGCTTGACTTTAACAATATGGAGGTCGTTATGTTATTTTGTAATACATCTGAATAATTAATTGCCAACTCTGTCAAGTGATATGTTTTGCATTTCTTCTACACACGTGGTAAGAATAGTTGTAAAAAATATTTAAAAATTGTCTAAAGAATCTAAAAATTTAACTAAATATAGCAACAATTTTATTAGTAGTCTAAACAAAACTAAAAAATGAATAAAGGACTCCTATTAATTATTACAAAATCCTAAAACAACAAAATGATAAAAATGAGTTACATAAATCAGCGCGGTACTTATTGCGCAAATTTATACAACTAAAATATTTAAAATTTTTATTAGACCATTAATATAATTATGTAGGACACACAAGTTTGATAGCTAGATTACAAACGGTTAGAATATTTTAGCTATTAATTTAATTGTCCTAATTATTTTGACCTAACAAAATTATTTTTAGATATGTATCTAGATAAATTTTTTAATGTCTTTATATAGTAAAACTATTCTTTGTCCTTCGTGTATTCTTACATTTACAGTTGTGCCTATATTTACAGTTGCATTTCTATTGAAGAATTCTATTGTTTTGATTTATATGGTTTAATGAATAGAATTAGTTTTATATTCGTTATACATGCAATTACGACTTAATTAAAGAATTCTGATAAAGTTTGTCTTAAGACATAGCCTTTTCTTTGTTTTAATAATTAATTTTTAAAAAAATCTTTTATGCATGTATATATTAAAAGTTTTTAAATCAATGCGATTTATTTTTGAAAAGAAATTAAACTGCAAGCAACAATTATAAATCGTCGTTATTTTGTGGACGATAATTGTCTCTTTAGTGATGCTTAAATTCGAATATCCTGTTTCAAATGTGATTTGATTATAGATTAAAAATTGATAACGCGAAATAATGTACGAATTATGGGATCGAGTCATTTGAGTAATGAGAAACTGCGTTACATCGATCGTGTATTAAAAATAAATTTAAAATACAAGAGATGGAATATTCAATATTCATTTATTTTGGAATACTTTTAATATTGCGTAAAAAATTAAAGTCATTGATGTACAGCCTTGATTATATTCACGATTATTTCCTACAAATGATTAATTACTACTAGCGCGATTAATTAACTCTTTCGATTGTAAATATATCGGATTTAGCAAAGCTAGTATTTCACACAATTAATTAATTTCACGAATGATTTGATGAATGACAGGAAATAAAGATGATAAATTAATTGTTTTATCTATGCGAACAATAGATATTCTTAATACAAAGTTTAAATTATCTATCTGGTTGTTTATAACTTAAATATAACTTGTTTTATTATTATTTATTTATTGTTTGTGATTTGTAAAATCATCATCTCTCGCTATTTAAAATTGTATTTATTGTGCTATGAAATTTACAATCGTCATACGGAGTATAAAACTTAAAATTTTTTCCTTTTTATTCTCTTCCGCAATATATTAAAATCCTATCACGTGTAATTATCGGAAATTCCGATACGATACGATATTTTAATGAACCTCAGATTTTATGTCAAGGAATAATCGTTTCCTTTAAGTTACATTCTCGATTGATCTTTAACGTTAGAAAAGTAAACTTACCCTTAAATAAAAAAAAAAGCGCACATTGATAGAAATGCATAGTAGAAATGTTATGATTCTGGGAAAATCAATAACTAACACAGTATATCAAGAATATTGTGGTGTACCGTAATATTTCGTCGCTTTGAAGTCAAAGGACACGCGCCACTGATACTGATTGCATGAATTCTCTCTCCTCGAACTAACCATAAGTCAGTATCGGACAATGTTTGTAGCAAACGCGTAAATGATGGGTTGGTTGTGTCTTATCATATGCATGCGCGTAAGCTATTATCAACTGTATCGGAAAAGACCTCCAGAGTTCGAAGTCAAAACTATCGATTTACGATTTTGTGCGACGAAAACTTGCAAGGAGGTAGTAGTTTCATATTCCTCTCAATCCAAGTCAGCACAGAAGTGGCTTTCCAAGATTGCTCAAGGGATGATGACGTGTACGCTCATGTAGAATGATATGTGTATTACGTAAATTACACAACTTTTGCGCTCGTCTGTGTAAGGAGATTCAAGAAAAATCAACATTTATCTATGATACAATTTTCAACTCTAGATATAAAAAAAACAATCATATCACGTATGTAGGAAAAAAATTTGCAGTTAGCTAATAACAGTGAATACTTTGTAAACGTGTAACGAACAGTAACGACGTAAAAGGTATATATAGTGTTATTGCCGTTTGTCAGGCATTTGTTAATTGTTCGATGGTCTGAATTTTTTAACACGCATTCTATGTAACAGTGGTAAATGCAAAAGGTTTACTTTGTTGTGTGATGTTCTTGTTTCTGTAATTTTTTTCAATATAATGGTTTCACTTCAGTTTAAAAGTTTAACTAGATCTAAATATAATTTTGAATATAATTTAATTCTAAATAAGATGAATTGGTAGAATGTCAAAACTTTTTGCAATCTTTCTCATCTTGTGTCCTGCATAATTATTTTGATAGTTCAACAAAATTATTTTTAAATCTGTGCGTGTAGGTGTGCGCACGCTCGCGTGTGTGTGTGCGTGCGTGCGTGCTAATTTTTTAATGCTGCGGTAAAGCCATTCTTTTCGTGTAATTTATGTGCTATTTCCGTGTTAAATAAATATGTAAGAATTTTACTTTAGTCTCTTTTCATAATTGTTAAAATAATCGCAAATAATAAATTTTTTAAATTTAATTCTCTAGCTAGCTAATATATTACCATACTTATTATTCAAATTTGAAGCAGAAGCACAAATCTCCATTGTAATATTACAGCTATGAATTTTTCAAAGTATTTTGAGCTACTAACATTTGCAACTAAAGGTCCACTTTTCTTAATCCATGGAAAAATTATCTTAAAAATGTCACTTAATTTACTAATCGTCGATTATTATCAAAATTGATTTTGATAACAATTAAGCTTTTATATGTATATATATATATATAAATATATATAATTACTAAGTTTTAAAGTAACATAAATAAGTTATAAAAGGTAAAACAATTTCAATTAAACGTTTAATTTATAGTAATAGTAACTGTTTAATAATCGTTAATTCAGTAACCGATTAGTTATTATCATGTTTGATTACTATATTACTATTGATCCTATTGATATAAATATATAATTACTAAATATTACTAAATATTTGTTTATTTAATTAAATTAAAAATTAATTGAAATTATTCCATTAAAATTTGTGATTATTATTATATCAAGCTCTTCTATTACGTGTTTTTTAACATTAAAAATAGTTTATATTTAAATTTATGTGTCAAAAGACAATATTTATATAAAATATGACTTTTTTTTAAATTCTATAGCGATTAGGAGCTATGCTTCTTTCGCGCGAGGTACATTTGAAATATAATGGATAGAAATAAACGTGTATGGAATGTTTCCTACGGACAACACAAACATCATTTTTTATGAGGCTGTTCGTAACGTTCTTGCTTTCCAGAACACGTCCCTTACTTGTTATTCCCGAGACCATTCGTGACGCGCTTTTCCCGTATTGGGTTAAACGCGATTCACGAAAGGTTGGCGTGTGCCGACGCCTCTCGTGCCCGTTATCGTCCAGTTCGCGAAATGTGCCCCGGCTGTGCCGCGCCGCCCGGGTATATCGAGGTAATCGTAATTGTTTTCTTCGATTTTTCTCACGGTAAATGTGCGCGCGCGAAACGAATTCGGTTGCGATGCGCCGCCGATGGTGCCGGCGCCGACGTCGCTGGTAATTGCGTTTCGACGTCGGTCAAATTGGCCCGCTCGCTACTCGTCGGATGTCTCGTCTTCTCTCGTTCGAACGAGAACCGCGGGAACCGTGGCCGAGACACGGAAACTTTTACCCGTGCACATCGATTTTCGTATCCCCTTGCGTTTCACGTCCGGTGCCCCGGTAGTTCCAAGAGAGTCGATTGAAGCGAACATTGAATATCCGGGGAAATATGTGTAGATGAATGGTTAGGCACATATTCGAACTTTAATATCCAGAGTAAGAGAGTTTGAACATTTTTAATTCCTTTTTCCTTTCTCTCTCCCTCTCTCCGTCTCTATTTTTAATTCATTTTGCTCCCAATTATATATTTAAACTTGTGTATAAAAATATTTAAATGTAAAGAATAGAAAATAGAGGCATATAATAACGTATTAGATATGAAAAATGCTAATACTCAAATAACCCTTTCTAATGCATTCATTTTTGCAGGCTAAATAATTAGATTTCTGCAAAAAAGGTTATATACTCTGTAAAGTCTTAAGCAATTACCTTGAACGAAAATGGAAATTCTATCGTTTAAAGCAGAGATTCTTAAAGCGTGCGTCGTGATCAATCAATTTTTGATGGTTCACGAAAATTTTTCTTAGCCATGACAGAAATCGAAACCAAATTTTGAAATAAACTACAATTATTGAACTCTTTGTATATAAAAATAGTTCATTTTAATGTGACGTCAAAAATATTATCAATAGAAATAAAATATAAATACGTGCTCCAAATCTTTACACTTCATATGTTGGTAAAAACAGATTTGTATAGTTATATTCAATAAAAGACTAAAAAGTAGAAATAAAATAAAACAAGTAAATAATTCACTTTTTTTCTCTTGCTCTTTCATAATTCCTGATGCTAGACAAATCGCAATCCACATAAATTGGGAAAACCCTGATTTAGAGAAATTAGAGATTTCTATTACCAACTGAAAATTCTATGCACTATTTCAAAACACATGTGAATACGCACACATGTGTATCGTGACATAAAGTGTTCTTTTACATATTAAATCTCACTTAGCGACAATAAGTTAAATATACTTAACAAGAGATACTATTACGGACTTGTTATTTAATTCATAACTCTGTGGTCTGGAGATACCGCGGAAGAATTTATTCATCACCTTCGCCTCGTGCAGGAAGTACGCCACGTTAAACATGAAACTCCGCGAAATTAGCAGTTCACGGTTGCTCGTCATGCTCACATATTTCCGCGCAAAGACACTCGCCCCTGTATTTCTCACGGTACTGCGAGCACTTTGTACCGCAATGTGTCGATGAATATTTAAACCGCCAGTTATCCGTCACATACGATATTAACAACCCTGTCAGTGCGAAGTCTGATTAAACTGTAGCGCAAATAACGTTTTAATATTTCACGCATGCAACGCGTTAACAACATCGACGGCCGTTCTGTAAATACGGCTGTGCCGTCTGTAAGAAATATTCGTTTAAAATCAAACTTGCCTCAGAGTTCACGGATGCGAATCTTCAGTGTGATGCTTATTGCCGGGATAGTTATGATACGGCATGCGAAATTAAACGCGGTATTCAAATGAATTCGGTCGCCGGTTTTCATAGTGCATGATTCGCGTTTAGATGGTGCGATGCTTGGAGAACGGGGATGAGATGCCACGTGTATAATTTGCGCAATAAAGGCAATGGTATTTACTAATGAACATACAAGGTACGTTTAAAACGTACCGTTTTCCCATTTCAGCTTATATAATTCCACAATTAATTTTTAATCAATTTTTAAAGCTTGTCAGCCAATCAATATTTTCGAAAATTGAACAATTTCCAAGATATATAGATATTCTGACACGTAAAATTTTATTTTTGTTTTAAAACGAAGTTTAATCAAAACTATGTCTTACAAGTGTTTTATTTAAACATTTTCGCTTTATTATAAAACTGTATTGATATCTTTTCATAATCACTAAAAATTATTTTCCTCAAGATACAATTTTTTTCTACTTTACGTATATCTAGATCTCAATATTTTATACGGATACACACACATTTTATTTTTCAAATGTTTACATATAAAATATCATGTCGTTATCAAAAATTATATGTATGCATCAGATGACACATAAAAACATTCAACATTCTATATCACGTTGGAATATTTGATACACAAGGTTGTCAATGGGAATTGAAACAGATTTTATCGAATCACTTCTATTCGCGAACGTATGCGAATATTTCCAGAAACGTGAACTTTTTGTTCTTAACAAATTCCGCGATTCACCTTTGTGTATTCTATCAAATATTGTATGTTATAACGATTTTTGCAATAGAACCGTTGCATAGCAGCTTTATTGTTAAACGCAATCGAGTGATTTTCACAGGATTTTTTTTTTTTTTAGAAAAAATGGGACAGGTTCTAAAGTAAATTAAAAACAAATGAAATTGTCATTCATATTTTAAGAAGAAAAACTGCAAATTTTGCGCAATTAATCTCTTGTAGTTTCAAGATCCATGACCTCGGAAAAGATTTAAGTGTTATATTACGTGTCTCCGCCAATGCCAAGCAAATTTTACCTGACACAGTTTTCGGTAACATTGAAAACGGTGCTGAAAGTACTACAAGTGCAAATATTAAACTTCCTTACGCGTTTTATCGTATACGCGATAAATTATCCTAGTTTTCAAAAAATCAATATTAATCTTAAAAGTAAATTAACTTGCGAACTGTCTGTTTATATAATATAAGAATATCGAGAAAAAAAAATATATATATAGCATTTGAAAAATAAGGAAAAGTATAAAATAATATTTCAATAACCAATTTCAATAATATTTCAATAATCAATTTCAATAACCAATCATCCAAAAAATTTTATATTTCCGTTTATTAAATTTGGATTAAAATACATTTTTATTTTTTATTTGTCGAACGCAGCATTATTGATTGCTCATAATTTTATCGTATTATCGGGAAAGTAACTCTTCTCGGATCATGAGTACTCATCGTGCGAATGGCCATGACAAGAAAATATGTAGGTGTAGGTTTGTACATCCACAAAGTATAAGCTAATCGATATTTATCGACCGTCCTACCAAAGGTGAGCAAAGGACACGCTAACGAGAATCCTTCGACAATCACAATCATTCTCCAATAATCTCTCGTATGAATACCCTTCGTTTACACTTGCTGATAAAAAAATTGAGAGATACAGCACTCTATGAAGGGAAAAAGAATCTAATACAGTACTAATGATCACTTCGTGCATACAAGTTTATAATTTGAACATAATCTCATTAAAATATTCATGAAACATTAATTTCGATTATTAATAATTAATCGAAATAAGAATTAATATCTTCTTCAACTGCTACTATTTTATTATTTCAGGTTTATATAATTAATTCCAAACGTTAAACATATTATTTCCATCAATTTGGTGCCAATTACGTAACGTTAATAAGAAGCCAACCAGACAGGTACAAATCGCATTCGTATCTCGTTCTTGAAATGACTTCACATGAGCGATGATGGACGATATGTGACAATGCAGCATGTTTCGAATACAGCACGATACATTGAGCTGATTACTATCGCGTTTTATCGATTCTGACGATCAGTCGATCGTAGGTCATGGCCATTGCGTCGAAAAAAGGGCAAAAGAAGAAAAAAAAAGCAGATCCGATAATGCGCCTCTTCACAGGACAATCGCGATAGCCATATTTTGTCAGAGATTCTCTTTTTTTTCCTGCTCGAAACCCGCTCGGCCTGTCAGTCACGACCTCGATGCCGCTTGACCGAGCAGAATAAAGCGATCTAAAGTTCGTTTACATCGGCAGTTGCTGCGATCGCGTGAGACTGTAACTCTTGCGGATGGTTTTAAAACTCGTGTGATTCCGTCGCACCGTACATCTAACGTTAGACAGGATGGTACAATTCTCTCGCATTGACAGTGAATCCGACGCGATGAGATCGAGCAAGTGTAATAAACGTTTAATTATTTTTTAAGACAATTAGATTGAGCAAATATGATAAGGATTCAAATAAGAGAAGCGAAGGATTCAAATCAAGGTAGAAAATTGAAATATATGTGCTACGGTCAGAAAGGACCAAGGATTTATATGTTACTATTTTCAAAGTAGATTACTATATAAATACAAATTAAGTTTTGATTATTGGATCTCGACTTATAGAACATTATTAACAATTCGGTCAAAATCTAACAAACAAAATCTAATTTTAGGTAATATTAAACTTTAAAAATAATAGCAAATATAGCGTCAGTCCAAAAACTTCCTGACAATAGTGTACATATGAATTATATTCAGATTTGTTTTTTTTAAATTTCGCAAGGTATTTCAATAGGAATACCTAGCAAGTGTAATGATGTTTGGAATACATGAAATATTTTTGCGAGTACGCGATATGTGTATTTCTCATATTGCATGCTTCGCTGTGAGGTGAGGCCGATTACAACGTCGCTGTCACATTATATCGGTAGCCTATTTATATTTTATGACATGACGTGTAGTACGAACAAAATATGAAGTGCAACAACGCGACGAACTGCAAAACTGTGCGGCGAACTGGAAACTGAATTGTGAACAACGTCAGTTGGACATAAGACATTTAAACTCTAGATCAAATATTATATACTTTTTAACTTATCTCTTGTGTCGTGCGATTTAAATAGTTGTTAAAAATGTCTACAACTTATTTTCTTACTACATTATTACATCTAATATGTGATCAAAGTGAAATAAAAGATAAATTTGATGTTAATCATTAATTATGCCCGATTAAATATATAATTTTGTTTTTATCTATGGTTTAAGACATATTGCTTGTAAAAGATACTTGCAAGAAAATAATATAACATTTCGATTCATTATTCTTAAAGAGACAAAACTTATTGAAATTATAAGATCAAGATTATCATTTTTGATTGATTATTACGAAATAAAAATTTGGATTTTTTTATGTTTAGCGTATTTTCGGAAAGATAACAAATTTAAATGCTTCTAATTTAATTGCGGGATAAAAGCAAATCTTTTTATTTTATACCTAGAAAAAGAGTTCAATAATAATAGCAACCAAGCTTTGATGAAATAATTTTAATCAAACGTTTGATTAATATAACTAAATATTTAGTAATATTTAGTAATTACATTAATAGTAGCAAGACGTAATAATAGTCAACAGTTTTTATATAATATCTGATTATATTAATTAAATATTCAGTAAAAATTATTTCACCAAAGTTTATTATAATTCACACTTAAATTACAAACATTTCAGTGAAAATAATTAACACACCAATTTTCAAGGTAAATTCGCATTTTTAACTAGACATATATAGGAAAAAAAAATAGAACGACTTCTAATTAATCCTTCGAATTAATCATCGCATTGTCTCCGGCGATAGAACGTCGACGTGCCGAAAATCTCGCCTCTTCGGATAATCGACGTGATCGGATATCCCCGCCCGGAAGGCACGGCAACAAGTAAGCAAGTAATAAACCTCACCTCGCGCGCCCTCCGTCCGGAGGACAGTGCCGAAGTAGGCCACCGGAACTCCGAAACTTCAACCCTTAGTGCTCCACGCGGACGCACGAACGCGAGTTCTTACTTCCATTATCCGTGCACGCGTCGGCGGCGCCAGGTTTTCCGAACGGCACGCGACGACTGTCACCTCACGGCGTGACGACCGACGGTCGTGGGTCGCTTCGCGGCGCTGGCACATCGATGATTCGGTTAGAGTCAGTCGGCAGAGTCACTCGAAGTTCAGCAGGAATCCCGGTAAAAGCAGTCCCGAGCACTACCCTCGAGCGTCCCTTTCGAGCGCGCTCTTGCGTGTATGTCCGCGATCGTCCACGATCGTCGCTGGAGATCACCGCGTCCACTCCAATCGATTTGATCGTCCTAGACCGTAATCCGCGTTCAACAATAGCGCGCGATCGTCCTTGGCGATAGGCGTACACGGGGCCAGCTCGGCCGGCTCGCAATCCGGGGTGGGTGTCCGACGGAAGCTCGCGAAGGGGTGAAACCCTGCCGTTAAATCACCGGACACTCGATGGCCACAATCCACCGAGGCATTTCCGCGCCCGACGTCCCTCCGGCCGTCGCGCCTTCGACCCACGTCCTGTCCGTGTGTTCACTCGCTCCCCTCGGCACTCTCGCGCAGCATTACGTATTCGCACGGGATACGTGCGGACAATCGTGATCTAGCTCGAGGAGGAACAGGTAGGTCACGTGCGTCTCGATCGATCGTCGTGACGACATGGATTTTGCGCGTAGCATCGATCCGCGATCGATGTGCGTTCGTGCCGCGAGCCGGCCGAAACTTCCTTCCCCACTGTCTCTCGTCTCTCGGACACGGTCTTTCAAGGCGAATCGCCCGACGAACACGCGGCGAGGATTCAAGTGAGCGCCGGCGAGCGTCGCGACGCCGTGTACCGTCGTCAACCCCCCGTTCCGAGACGCACGCTTGCGCAGGAACGTTCGCCACTTTTCAGTCTACAGGGGGATGAATCGTTTCTCATATAGAGTCGGGTGTTATCAATTCACCTACTTTCCCTCATAATCATCGGCGACTCTCGACGCCGCTAAAGTATTTCGATTAACGGCGAGCTACTCGATCGCGACGGAGTCGCGCGAGATTGCCACTTGTAGCCTATTGTAATTGTAATTAATGCAATATTCGTGATGCTGTGCAATACAAAAAGGTGTTTATATACTGAAAAAAAGTTCGATGATAATAATAATTGGACTTAGATGATAATTATTTAGCTTTAGTGAAATAGTATTTATTTAATATTCAGTTACATATATCAAATATTTAGTAATATTTAGTAAATTGATTATTACAGTAATAATAACTTTATCGAGAGAAGTTTAATTATTACTGGTTGCTATTAATATTTTGTTTTGTTGATACAAACACAGGTTTAAAGAAATATTACATTTTTCTTCACTATACCGAAGAAGATACGAAACAAGATGTTTTATAAATTTTAAAAAATTTACAAGACAATTTTGGAAGACAAAAATATAATTACTAAATATTTGATTATATTGACAAAACATTTAATTAAAATTATTTTACAAAAGCTTGATTATTGTTCTATCAAATTCTTCTTTTTAGTGTTCTCATTTTACAATAATTGTCGAAATCTTGATAATTATGAGATTTAAGATTTAATTATAAGATTTTGAATTATTAAAATCCTTTACAAATTTCATTTTTTACGACAAATCTATTATTGCTGTAGCATATAGTTCAACATATACTTTTCGTATAATATTATTAATATTGCCCTGAACGGGATATTTCCGGGATTATATCTATCTACATTATGTCAACATTTGATTATCCGGATTATCTTTCACTCCATGCGATCAGAACGTTGTGCTGTTTCAAATTTGTTTCGAATTACAAGCGAAATATTCACTATAATGTCACTAAATATTAACTATAATGCTATTTCTTACTATAATATATAATAAATCAAAGAGAATTTAAAGTACAAAGATAATTAATAGCACATATATAATTTGAAACTATTTGTAAACTTACTTGAGATTTGACCATAGATTCGGCAGCTTATATAAAACAAAGATATATATTGATTATATTAATTATATTAATTGATAACGAAATATTTTCGTCTTGGATACACTGCAATATCTTGTACATTTATATTTTTAAATATCTTATTTGATCATTAGATAACAATTAGATAACGGATAGAGATTTGTAATTGAAAGCACTTGTAATTTTTATAAAGATAAAAAGTTATTTATTTGTATAAAATATTAGATCAAGCATGATAAAGTTAACTTGTTTTTATGAAACTTTTTTAAAGAAAATTGCTGCACATATTTTTCTACACATCTACTTCTACATACTTAGTAAATATGTACAAATGTTGGTATGGCTAAATATTTATTAGTTGAGACATGATTTCTCAGAAACTACTAAAGCTACTATTGAAGCTGCTTCAATCTTCTTCCAATTTCAACTTTTGCATATACATATAAGAATGTATTTATCGCATAAACTAAGATTAATGCGAAATTTATAAATTATAACTTATTTTGTATGTATGTTAAATTCAATCTGTTTTGTTTAAAAAAAATTGATATTTGTTCATAAAAACTGCATTATTTTAATAATTTACAGTATTTTTTATTCATTCTAGTTTAAAAAATTTCTCAAAAATAGATGACATTTTTGTGCTCTAAATTAAAATATTTTTTTGAAACATTTGCCTGAGATAAATAAATATATATTTTATAAGCAATCAATTTCTATAATATATGAATTTCAGATATTTTTATACAAATTATGCAACCATATTGCAACGCGGCAAAGCAGATAAAATCTTTTACACAAGAATTGTTTACGGGATAAAATTGTGGAAAATCTTCGGACAACTATTTACAACAGCGATTCGTAGTTTTGTTATAGAGCTATTATGGAGTTGCAAGTTTCTTTATTAAAACGGGTGCAGTAACCGCGTAGAATGGGCATACACATTGTCGTACAGATTTATATTCCTTGCAGCTGCGTCTTCTTCTCCAAATTATGTGGCGTATCGGCCGCTCGCTAATCCATTGACACTTCATAGTTTGTTAAAGGCAAGTTTGCATTAGGAAACTTGTGTTATGGATGAGCGGCTGGAGCCAACTTTACGAACACAGAGCTGAAGAACGAGAGCAAACTAGCGATTAGATAAGGCGATGGGAACTATCATTAAAATAAATCAATCAGAATTTAGCACACTTTGTCATTGTCTAATTGCTGCATTCTCCAATTAATATTTCTTTATTGGAACTTTTAATAATACAGAATACAGTCGACGATAAACTTTTAACATTATTTTCAAGACATTTGACATTGTCTTGAAAATAATATAGGTACAGCAATTTGGTTTGTTTAGAGTGGTGCTGTATGTTTAAATTTGTGTTTTTTTTTTTGTATTTTTAACGTTATTATCAGAGCGTTTTCATAAAAATGGCATTGCTTTTTTCCTATATTATTTTTAAAGCATATTGTAGTTTGGGCTTTTTTTCTAAACAAATGCCATTTTTATATAACTGCGCCAAAAACACAAAAAATACAAATCTAAACATGTATAATACTAAATAAACTAAATCACCGTATTTGATTTTTAAAATAATGTTAATACCTATATAAAAATAAAGTAACAAGGCATAAATTTAAATTTCTTTTTAAATAAATTTATTTCTAAAGATAATATTTTTAAAATATTAATCCTATCATAAAGAGAGAGAGAGACAGAGAGAGGAGGAGGAAGAGGAGGGAATATGTTAAAAAGAGATATATGAATATAGGAAAAGATATTGCTAAACATTATCTCATGATGACATATATTGTCGACTGCACTATCATTGATGATATTGATTCTAGCAATAATACTTACTTGTATTGGGGAGATGCTATAATATCTAAATTTAGGTTATACAAGGTGTTTGGAAAGGTTGGAGTCAAATCTATACAACATGATAATGAAGTCGAATAAGTAAAAAAAGTTCGTATAAAGTTATGTTCAAAATGCCTTATTAAAGTTACAAATGTTCAAAGTTTTCTATAAATTGTTATAATAACTATAACAAGTGTTATTAATAAGTATAACAAGTAAAATTTTTTTCTTCTGCAAGATTTTCATTTGTCAGATTAATGGCTGTCGATCTTTTTTTTAAGTATTTATTATAATTATTATAATAACTGATAAAGAAATCTTTAAATGTTTATAACTTTTTAATAAGTAATATAAATTAGAAAACTTAAAATCATCTAAAAATAGAAGGTAAAATCGCAGACAAATATTAAATACAAAAACATACAATAAGATTAAGAAATATAAGAACATTTCATATATTTAAAATTGTTAAATTGTATTATTTGTTAATTTATCATGTATAGCACTGTACAATTTACACAAAAAAGTTCAAAAAAACTTTGTTCGGTTAGTTTGGTTGTATATCGATTTATTTGATAAACTGCTTTGGAAAATGCGTTTCACGTTAGCCTGTGCAATCGCAACAACCGTACTTGATAACAGTCACTGCACACAAAGCTTCTGTTAGTGTGTCCTTTCCTTTGACTGTCAAAGCTTGACGTGATGTACAATCGACCTTTGCACAAAATTAATTCTATTACACAAAGTAACAGATGAAACATCATAATACGTATATCACATTAAAGTACTAATTAAACTGTAATACAAAACTAAGCAAAGTTGTTGGTCAATGTCGTTTATAATCTTTTCCAGACGTCCTCGAAATGCATTCAATATCCAAGTGAAACACAAATAAGCAAAGTAAACGAAAGAGATAATTGGATAATTATTACAGATATCTCAAAATTTTAAGTAATTTTGCGTACACAAAAAGGTTTTGCTAAAGTATCTAAAAATTTAGGTATACAGATATAGTTCTTAATAATTTTGTTAAACGACCCAAATAATTATGTAGTACGTCTAAACTAATTGCAAAAATGTCAAAACTTTTTATTGCTCATCGTGCTTGAATCTTTTACATAATTATTTTGATAGTCCAACAAAATTATTTTTAGATCTGTACTTAATTCAATTTTTAAATATACTTTAACAAAATTATTCTTTTCGCCTAAGTATATAAGAAATAATTTTTAGTTATATAATTTGCATACGCACATATAAAAAAATAATCTCTCTTCACAAAATTGGAACGTTTATTACGGCCAAATCGAGACGTCCTTGGATGGCAATGACTGCACGAATAATAACGTGTTAGGGCACCTCGCATTAAGGCGCGGGTGTGCTTCTATTCGACCTACCTAAAACGAGGAACCGCTTCATGGAACCTACGTCGTTCCTGACGTCACTACGCTATACTCCGTGCTTTTCGTGCATCGGGGTTAATTTTGGACCACAGTACTCAATCGCACACGATCTTCATCGAACGCTTCTCGCGAGACAGGTGTGCCCCGTGGGGACAGGCTAGGTACGTTTCATGCACCTTAGTAAAACGGCACAAGTGGCACAGACAACCTTAATGCTATTAATGTCTCGGGATATTAGCGAATAGAAAAAACAATTTTAACATTCCAAATCTTTTAGAAAAAAAAATTTAACTATGTTAACACTAAAGTTGAAATATTCTAGTAGAAACTAGAATTTAATTAGAAATTTGCTTATATTTACCTTTTTAGCTATGCTAATAGATTGTTATCAGCATGAATTACAATTAAAATCACACAAATATCTGCAGCGCAATTATTGCAGAACTTATGTCACAAAATAACATTGAATTCGATTTCTGGAACGAATATTAACATTTGTCGAGATTTTTGTCTACCACACAGGAGAAAAGACGCCGTCGTGAGAGCATACTTGAATGGAGGTAATATCAGAGTGAATTTTCGGTGAGATTCGGTCGGTTTAAAGAGAACAGGTAAAAGCCTCTAGAATGACGTCGCGACGGAATGAGCGGATCCGTCGGAGTGAGGAAGACGTCCACGGGTTTGACGTCGGTGAAAAGAGGAAGGAGAAAGTAAGAAGGAGAGGGGGGAGATTCTCATCATCCTCTGCTAATATTTACTCGTATAGATACAAAGACCACCCTGGTCATCTAAAGAACGATCCCCTTTTTCTCTTGCACTGATAGAAAGATATAAGGAAGTTGTATGACCGTGCTTAACTTCGCTTAACCCTGAATAGTACCGTTGTGATTGTCGCGATTGCGAAATGACGAAATCAACATTGAACCTTTTAGTGCTTAATCAGAATGGTGACCAATACCATTAATTTAGAAATAAAAGCGTAATAGATGTAGTAGAGACGTGAGATCATTTGTTTTTTATTTTAATAAAAATCTATGTGATTTGGATTGCATAAAAAGATATAATATCCATCGTATGAGTAGCATATAATAAATCAATAAATTAAATATACATAAAGTTTTATATATTTATATTTTTATAACATTTTAATAAAATATACTAAAAAAAGATTTAGACACTAAATGTAATTAAGGCATCTCTTAATAGTACTTAAATATTTCGTACTTTCTTTGTTTAAGTAAAACAATTTTTCCTAAAGGTACAAAATTTTTTTCTAGAAATATAAAAAGATAAATATATATTATGTTGTTATGCAATATACAAATTAAATATTAAAACAGTATTGAAACTTTTGGTACATATAACAAACCTATATTAAAATTCAATTTATCAGCAACGGTATATCTCTTGCACAGCCATTGTACTTTTCAATATAAGTTAGGTTTTCCAAGAATATGCTCGATTCAATGCAAATGCATCTCATCTGAAGAAATCAGATAAGAACATATGCGGCATTGAAAGCTATGGTTTTTAGGTCAACCTTAAACAAGTTTCCCGCAACGTATTTGACAAAAATTTTTTTATTTAAAAGACATAAATAATAGCATGTTTTTAAATTAAAGAAATTTTATAAATTATTTTAGCGTAAGAAGCTAATGCTAAGATGTGACATTTTTTAAAGTAAAAATTATAATTGAAGTACGAGTTGTTTTTCAATTTAGCCAATAATTGCTGCGGTAGAGTAATTGTGTATCGTATCCCCATCTTTTCAAAGTAGCAAAATTGTTCACAATATTAAATGGCCCAATAAATATATCACCAAATAATATTTACATCAACTATTTTATTCATCATATGCGTCATACGTATATTTAATTGCTTATGCACCTCGCGAATGGAACGTCTGAAGAAGAGAGAGGACGAGGCTTTCAAACGGTTCTATAATCGAATTTCCAAGCTTCCGTCATCGATGTTACCGAGGCAAGCAAGGTAGGCAATGTAGGAGGCAGTTTGCAAAGGCCCTCAGAGCAAAACTCGCCTTCGTTGGCATGAGTAAATTAGGCTTCGGTCCCGGCTAAATGCTGGACTTTTTATTTCATCGTTTCCTTTTTGCTCGAACACGATGTCCGCCATCGCCTCAACCATCCAACGACTTGCGGATCTTGATTTAATTTCGTCGCGACGGAGACTCGAGAGAGCCTCGTGGAATGACTACTCGGATCGAAAGTTAATGCTAATTAATTGGTCGCTTTAGAGATATTTTGATAACGATAGAAATTTTGCGATTTACCAGAGCATTTATTATTTTCAATGGAAATTGTATAAACAAAAAAAACATTGTAAAAGAATTTTGTACGTGACTTTCGACACAATCAAAAATTTAAAAGCTAACGTCAAAAGAGACTTTATGTTAAACAATTATAATTACAACTTGTTTGTTGGGTAAAAACTTTTGTTTCGTGTTTTTCTTTATTTAAATTAAATACTTATTATAAAAAGGACAATTATTCTGAAACGACGAATTAATTTACATTTTTATTTAATAACAATAATGTTTCTTTGCATCGGATTATTCTTTAGAAAATAATTTTATTTTATAAGCTGCGGTCGGTAATAAAGATATTACAGTAATTAAAGAAGAGCCGAGCACTTTTCATAGCATAATCTCAAGTTGCTTTATTAATACATCAAAAGAACACATGAGGATAATTTCTTTCTATCAAGTTAGTCTGAAAAGGAACAATTATTAATGTTTATGAAAAGTTGTGATGCATTATGCAAATCGTGGAAAGAAAGTGCAAAGAATATGATCGAACAATATGGCAATCTCATTTTTTTAAGGATGCTTATTTTATTGCTGCTTTTTGTAATGTCGGATATTATTTAGATACGAGACAAATTGTAATTAATTTTAATAAGTCCTTTAATCCTTCAATATTCTAATAGTATCTTTTGATATCAGTTGTTCATCGCGAGTATCTAATTGTCGATGAGTGTTGAAATGATGTCTGGATTAATTCTTGATCAATTTGGAAATACTATGCCCTAAAAAGATTATCAAGAAAATGATAATAGAATTCAGTTGATTTTCACATTATTTCTATTTTTCTAAAACATTTCTATTGTGCTCTTTAAATAGCTGTTAAGATATATTGACATAAAAATATATTTCTGTGAAATTTAAGATTGTCAAATTCTTTAAAAAATATTAAATTATACATAAAAAACATTATTATTAGTACATACACAGAGAGAAAGATTTCTTTAATTTATTAAATCATTTTGTTTGACTATTCCAAAGCATATATTTCTTTGTTTCTAATAAATTTTATTAAATCTAAAGAAATCTTTCTCTTTGTGTACGTATAAACAAAAGTAAACTTTCTTGCTCATATATATATAATGATTGTTAAATATATTAGTTTTTTAATTTGATGTTATTTGAAATTGTTTGTGCATATTATAAGTAAATTATTAAATAAGTATAAGTGTTTTGAGTAAGTATAATTTAAAATAATATGTTTCTATATAGTCTTTCTATTTATACTATTTTAACTTGAAATATTAGAGCTACAAATTGTTAAAAAACCCATAAAAATGCAAATTTATTTGTTATAGATATTTTAATTTTGTTAGCTGACAGATTTTTGAACAAACGAATTGTTTTTTACTCTCGTCCTAGCGGAATTTTCTATGGAAGTCAAAAACGATCAAGCAAACGTAATTCTATTTACGTGGTTCATGTTTGAGTTTCTCCGGCGCGTGAATAACATACGCGTATATCCTATGAAAAAGAGGCAAAGCAAAATAGAAGCTACAGGAAATATTGCCATTTGTTTCGATTTTGAAGAGAAAGAATTGAATTTGTTTCTAATCTAAGCATTTGTGCAGAAAAATCAAGAAATTGTTACGTATATTACTTCTCTGTAAGGTATAAAAGAGTGAATACATATTGAAAAGCGGGAATTTCCAAGATGAGAATACGTCAAAGCATTTTTTCATCCATGAATCACAAAGTACACATATTAAGATATCTATGGTATTGCCATATAGATTAAGATCTAGTAAGAACAGATTATTTGATAAAAAAAAAGTGTGTGAGTTAGAGACAATCAGAGAAAGCGGTAGTTTTCCTAGCTATTTTATGAAATGAGTTCAATGGAAATTTATTTTTGTTTGATCAATCACGCTCCGTCGTGTTGAAATCTTATCAGAATCAAACAATACTACGAAAGGGAATCAGTAAAACAGAGATTAACCAGAACACATCCAGGAAGATAGAAAATGTATTATCACGTTATATATATTTAATTTAATTGCAATGTCATGAAAGATTGATTTTAGTCGTAATGATAAGTAATGAAAGTTATTATAATTATTCTGCGTTAATCGACTTTTTAAGACAGAAGTATTTGAATGGCAATTATCTGACTTATAATGCTCGTAATTATAAGATAACAATTCGCAGAACGTAAAACTGTTTAAATACCGGATTGTCTTGCAATATTCTATGCACACAAATACACAAATGTATTGGATTTTGCTTCATAAAACACCCGATAAGAAAGATAAAGTTTATTATCTAATGATAACTCAATTTATCGATGAATTTAACGAGCATTATACTTCGAAGATCATTTATTCTTTTTTTAATTTCTGAAGCACATTTTTATTCATTCGATGAATTCCTTCATAAAATATCGCTTGCAGGAATAATTATAAATATATTTTTATCACGTGTTACGAAATGTTATCAGATATTTTATTTTAATTTTATTGCGTTGCTTAAGATAATGTTTTAAGATAAAATGTCTTTTAAATATTTACAATTAAATACTCAAGTATCCTAATAATTATATTTGCCATATTATATTAAGAACATTGCAAAGCGTTACTTTTTACTCTATTAATTTAACAAATTGCCACCATGAAAAGATCGAATTATGCATTCGCACATTATTGATGCAATTTTAAAGTATCTTAGCTCTCGAGAGACGAATTTGCAAAGGAGAAAATTATGCAAACACATACGCAGTCCACCGTTTCATCCGTACCGAAGACCGGGATAACCCGAACAAACTTTCACAGGGATTGTTTCTCAACGGAGCAGCGCTTCAGGATTGTCACAAGGTACCTAACTGGTACGTAGTGGAACTTTAAGCTTGCCATCGAGTATAATAGCGTTCAAGCTTCTTCATTATGCAGGCCAATCATGACTGCAACTTCCTTCAAGTCATCCGCCGTGTCAGCTTTTCAATTATACATATAGCACTCCATTTGGTGCACTATATACTGAATTCCTACTATATTTGCAGTGCTCTTTAGTATTAAAAGCGCATTCACTGTTATAAAAATTAGTGCACTATTAACTTCTTTAAATTTAAAATACTTGACATTAAAACGATGTTAAAATATCTGATAAATCTGATTAAATAAATAATCATAATATTATAATTTTTATATTTTAATATTATTATTATGTATAAATGTATAAGAGAATAATTATAAAATAACAATAGAAATTGTTTACTTTTTTTAGATAAAACAAGACAATTTTTTTCTACATTATCCTCATTAATATCTAGAATTTTTTACAGATTAACATAAAAATTACTTTGAAAGAACTCTTTATTTAGTAATAATAGTAATATAAAATAAAACTTATATATGTCGTAAAAATGTTTATTATTTGTAAAAAAAACATTTAATTTGTAGATATTAAAATGTTTATTTTTTTATTGCAGATATTAAAACATTTTTTAATACTTAAAAGTGTTTAAATATCTACAATTTGAAATTTGTTTTTTCGGAACAAACATTTAATAATTAGAAAGTTATTTTAATTTTAATATTTTAACTTTAAACACTGTTTAAGGCTAAAATATATTAAAAGCATTTAAAAAACAGGGACAGAAATAAACGTTTTATTATCTTAAAATTAAACATTTTTTATGTATATTGTCGATTGATTTTTTATTTATCTGTGAAAATGTTAATTTATTTTATAATGCATAAGTTTTTACTTTTTTGCATTATTTTCTTTACATCTATTTATATGTATATTCTTATTTTTGAAGTAGAATGAATTTGTAAAGATTATATTTCACGTTATATCGAGAGACTATAGCATTCGATGCATAGTTCAACGTCTTTATCAAGATATTCATTGAAAAATAATACTTTTGTCAAATAACGATATAATGAAATATCAGAGCTTTATCGTAGAAGTAAGAAGTTCATCTTTGTTTTACGAAGTAAACATTTGCAAAAGGACAAATACTTGATTTGTTACTTTATTGTTAATAAATAATTATATCTATATATCCATCCATAAAATTTATTTTATTAGGGTAAGACTACATTTTAAAATAGTCTTTAACATTTGCAAGAGATTTATACATTGTGTCTTTCCTAACATTGAAACAACGTCAGCTTTATGTCTTTTTTAATCACTAATTTTATCGCAGGCTGCAGAATATTTAACTTTTCTTTTTTAATGTTTCCTGTAAAAAAGTTATGTTTAGTTATCAATAGAGATCAAATTTATAAGGTGTCGCTTTGATTTCCAATACCAAGGTATATAGAACGTAGGTAAACCTCAACGCAGCCTAAAGGCAAGACATGTAGCCTACGGCAATTATATGCAAATCTCAGCAAGTTGTGCCTAAAACCTCAACACCGACTAACAACTGCTATCTCGATCGAACGAAAAATGATATGGGTAATACCCAATAAATTGACACACAAAGCGACAAATCTAATTTAGAGAAATAGAGCCGATCTTAAAGGCAGAAATTAAAAAAGAAAGGATATCAATAGATAGATTCTTTATATTAATCAAGAATTCTATTTGATAAGGAAGATAAATAATCTTTTCTGGATTACTCTCTTAATCTAAACTATATCTAACATTTCATGAAGCTTACAGATATTTATTTAATACAGATTAATTGTTTCCGCTTTCTCTATTTCTATCTCGCATTTTTATTTTATAAACCTCTATGATAATGTGAAAATTATATCAATAATGATATTTAATAATGTTACAGATAGCATAAATGTCCGCATTGTGTCCTCATTGAAATTTATTATCGACATTGCTCTGAGACGGACAAATATTATCTTGTTACATGTCTGATCGAAATCAATTGACGATCTACTTGTAAGAGAGAGATATTGTTAATGACAAAATAATATAACAACTACGCGAGTAATTCTCAATAGCATATAATCTTGAGTCGGCGACGCAGCGTAAACGTTGCTGGGCGTTGTTTAGTGTAATTAGCTCTTCGGTGAACTTTAATTCCTTAATTTGCCTAATCGCAAATTATGAAGTACATCATGCTGTGACAGCGTCAGTAAGAATAGGAACTGGTACACGCGTTAGTCTAGGTTCACGCGTGCGCGGATGTGCGTGCATGCGTGCGTACGTGTATGTGTGTGCGTTTTTTTATCTTATTGTCAAGTATATTGTAACGTGATACCACAAACTTCAGCTAAAGAAATTGATTGAAGAGATTTCTAAAAACCAATTGAGCAAATTTGTTCTTCGTGCTATCATGACTACTCCTTCTCCGTTATTCTGGCGTGCATTAATTATTTTCATTGTTTTAAGTCTGACATTTGCTTATGATAATGTCAACACAAATAAAGGAGAAAATTCGGATGTTTTCGCACGGTATCGATTACCCAAGAAAATTATTCCTATTTCCTACGACCTGTCGATCTACACACATCCCACTGACGTAAATTACGATGGTCATGTACGAATCATCTTGCAAGTACTTGAGAAAACAGATTTTATCATGCTGCACACGGATGCATTAATAATACAAAGAAATGCATCTCTATATGGATCAGGTCGATTCATTCGGATTTTCGGTTACATTTACGATGAAGAAGCACAAATGCTTAAGATTAATCTCGAGCGTGCACTAGTACCTGCGAAATACACTTTAGAAATATCCTTCAAAGGACGGATCGCAGATGACGTATTCGGTTTTTATGGGAGTTTGTACGAAGTTGATGGAAAACTGAGGTAATATTCTATGAATGAACTGGTATATATGTTATGTATTAGAACTGCATACCAAGTAGTCGAAATAAAATCCAAGTGGAATGAGAAAAGATACGCTGAATGTATAAAGCGGTGCATTAACATCCTCGTAAAATTAAATGTTTAATATATAGGAGATGGACAAAATAATATATAAACACCTAAGAAATACACTACATTTTTGTTAATAAGAAATTAATTTTCCGGCATTATATATTCTTAGAAGATTTCCGCGTGGAAGTAGCTTGGTCGGATTTATATACCTTTTGTATGTTTGTTTAGTAGAGATAAAGTCATTTTTAGTATTTAATGACTTCAATTAGATTCAGACTCTGCGAGTACTTGAACTTTGCCTATATGTCAGAAATTATTTAACCAAACAGAATTTCATTATAGTTTTTGAATGGTGAGTGAATGAATATTGAATAAGAAATAGGGATTTTTATTGAAAATTGTAAAATTGACTAACGAGCTCCTTTTGTATTAAATATTTTTTTTTCAAATGTCTTAATTTTGAAATATTTTATTACTTCCATTTTTTTCATCCTGTATAAGTAAAAGAAATTTGTTCTCTATATTAAACTGACAACTTTTTTATTAATAAAACAAGTAGTATATTTCTTTCTATTTTAAACATACACTATTTTGTCTATCCCTACATATAATTACATAAGTACAATATTTTTCGTATTATTTATAAAATTGAATGATACATATTAATTTTTATAGAAATAGTTATATAAATTTCTTATTTAATACATTTAACTTTCTATTATATGCTTTAATTTTAGGTCATTGAGTAACAAGTTGCAAAGCAATTATTTAGAAATGTTTATTTATAACATTAGAAACAAACTTTGATATTTATTGTATTTTATTTTACATTTTATCAATTATATTTTTTAGACGAATTAGTTTAACCCAATTTTCGCCCACATACGCACGTCGTGCGTTCCCTTGCATGGACGAACCCTATTTAAAAGCAGAATTTCAATTGCACATTGGCCATCATAAAGATCAAAAGGCAACGAGTAACACTCCAGTGCAATCTGTACAGAGAAAGTTAGTACATAATGTTTTATTCTTAATCAAACTAACAAAAAAAAGTACATAAGAAATAAGAATTAAAAAGCAAACGGTTTCATTCGTACAATAATTGCAAAAATTACAGAAATAATACCTATTACGTGACTACATTCCGTCCCACACCGCGAATATCTACGTACTTGGTAGGATGGACGGTGCACAACTTTGTCCCCGAACGGTCAAGAATTTCGGGGGATTTTAAGATGTGGACGAGAGACTCCATGAGATTTCGCGGATCGATGGCTTTGAATCGCGGTCGGGCGGTCTATTCGGCGTTGCAGACGTGGTTATTGGTGAAGAGCCCGCTCATAAAGGTAGATCAATTCGCGATACCGGATTTCAACTTTAACGCGATGGAGAACTGGGGCCTCATCACCTACAGAGAGTCCGTAGTGTTGCACGAGAACGGTACCCCGACAAAAAAAACAGTAGACGGACTGTCGACGATGGCACACGAGTATGCTCACAGTTGGTTCGGCAATCTTGTGACGCCCGAATTTTGGGACGTTGTCTGGTTGAAGGAGGGCTTTGCCACGTATTTCCAATATTTCGGCGTGTCCTTAGCGGAACCGAACTTGAGAATGATGAATGTATTCGTAGTAGATTGCCTGCAGCCAACACTTCTCGCAGATTCCGACAATCATACACGCACACTGAACGGCCGAGAGGTCGGAAACCGTAGCAGCATTATGGCTACATTGGATTTTGTCTCTTACAAAAAAGGTAAGGATTTGAAACCATGCACATAATCCTTTATTTATTTGTAATAATATAAACTTGATGATATATGAGATAATAAAAAGCATAAGATAGAATAAAGGATATTAGAAGATCTATCTAGGTTAATAATCTAATCTAATCTTTCTTTATCCGGAGACTTTTCCCGTCGCTAATCTAATCTTTATTTATAAAACGTTTATATAAAAAAAAACGTTTTACATAAAATAAAAGGCTTCTTTCCTTATATACATTAACTATATTTTGTACAGATGATTTATATTAAAGTAGCAGTATGGCTTATTATGTCGGAGAATTTTAAAACTTATTTTATTAGACACTTATTTCTGCTTATCTTATTAAAAACTTATTATTACAACTTTCGAAACATTATTATAAAAATTTCTCCATTATCTAGAAGAAGAAGAAGATACTTTTTAATGTGTATGTTTCCAAAATTTTATTTTTTTAGTTTCTGTTTAAGAAATACAATCCAAGAACGAAGTAATATTGGCAATCATCCTCTAATTTTTAAATAATTAATAATTATATTTAAACATAGAACATGTGGAAAATGAAAAGATATAGATATTTTGCTATATGTATATATTTCATGAACCTGATTCATATTTAATCACCTTTGATCTTCATTTAAGTGATGCGTCATTTGTTTTTTACATAACTCTGATCAGATCTCTACACGTAAAACAATCTCGCAAAATTGATAAAGCTATCTTCCAATCTACTATATAATTTATAATTTATTCTTATGAATTACTGATTTATATTACTCATATTTAAAGTAAATTATTGAATTATTATTTTTATGTTTAATATTACTTATTGCTTTTATATTTACATGTTAGTAATCTCGTATAATTTTTAATTTTAATAAAAAATTTTTGATGTAGTATTAATTTGGCTTTGAAAAAATTCGCACCATAATATAATAAAAATCAATCATAACATAATACTGTATTGTTTTCAGGTGCATCCGTAATTCGCATGATCAATTATATCATTGGAAACAAAGCGTTTCAATTAGGATTACAAAATTATTTGCGCGGGATGTAGGTATACGCGGAACGCTTTTAAATTTCTATCGAGTTTTTAACGTAAACGCATAATATCATTGCCGTAATGCAATTATCTTCCATCTCAAAATAATAATAATTATTTTATTTTTTGCCACTGTTTTTATCACAAACATTTATTTTTATTGTTAGGTCGTATCAAGCGGCCACTCCGTGTGACTTGTATCAACACTTGCAGACTGCGTTAAGTAGATCAGGACAATTGCGTCAGCGCATACTTATAAAAGATGTCGTAGAATCCTGGGCGAACCAGCCAGGATATCCTTTAGTGACTATAACACGAAGTTACAAAACGAAGGTTGTCTCTGCTTCGCAAGAACCATTTTATCTGAACCGTCAAGTAGCGCAAATAAATTCCGAAAAATTAGGTTGGTGGATACCGTTAACTTTCGTTACCGAAGAATCGAATTCTGTATTGGATCGAACTACTACGGCTGCTTGGTTGAAGCCACATGCCAACAGTACGATAGTCGCTTCTGTCAAGTCGAATTCCTGGGTGATTTTCAACGTTCAACAAGTTGGATATTATAGAGTCAATTATGATAAAAATAACTGGAAAATGCTTATCCGTCATTTAAAGTTAAAGAATTTGAAAAAAGTGCATGTTATAAACAGAGCTGCGCTTCTAGATGACTCTTTTAATTTAGCCAGAGCCGGTTATGTGGATTATTCCATTCCATTTGATCTCGCGACATATCTCATTCGCGAAACCGAATACGAACCGTGGATCGCTGCAAAAAATAACTTTAATTTTCTAAATCGTATTTTAGTCTACTCACCGCGAGTACAACAGCTTTTTCAGGTAAGCGATCACAGGCTCGTACATTTTTTTTCTACAATTTGAAATGGTTATGCAGTAATATAATTACAAAATCTAATATAACGATTTTATTTTAATACTCTCGATTAATGTATCGATACAATTTGCAGAACTACGTAAATCGCGTACTGGAACCGATATACAAATTACTAAGCTTTAAAGAAAATCTCTTAGACAGTACAATAACGAAGCTGCATCGTGAATTGATTTTATCTACTGCATGCTCGGTCAACAATATCCATTGCTTAAAGACATCAAAAACTTTATTTAAATCGTGGATCTCGTCTGAGAAAAGGTACGATCAATTACCAGCGATGTCCCGAAATCAATACAGTTATATGAATTATCGAAATTCCCGAATAAAAATACTATAGCAAAAAAATTCTCGAAAAATTAAATAAAACAATTATTTGTAAATTCTTTTCAAGCAATATTTTTTAAATTTAAGGACTTAAAGCTAGTCAATCAGATTTTGTTTAGACAGTCACCTGTCACTAAATTACCGTAAGCGGAACTCACAGACAGACAACTGTCTAGTAAATGTAGTTTATAATTTGTCAACTTAAAACTCTTGTATTTAAAATAATATTTTTGTTAAAAATAATTATTTACAAATAACTGTTCTACTTATTTTTTTTATTTTCTGACTAAAATAATTTAATTTTCAAATTTTGAGACACAATTAAGGTAAACGTGCCAGTGACCGGACATGTACCTCTATCCGGACACTTTCACACAAAAACTTAATATTAATCTCAAATGTTCTTTTTTTAATAATAATAAAATTTAATTATAATCTTGAATATTTAAAGATTACAATTAAATTGTAATATTATAGTAA
This sequence comes from Monomorium pharaonis, assembly GCF_013373865.1. Taxonomy (NCBI): domain Eukaryota; kingdom Metazoa; phylum Arthropoda; class Insecta; order Hymenoptera; family Formicidae; genus Monomorium; species Monomorium pharaonis. The sequence goes on along the minus strand of NC_050472.1, from coordinate 21,866,256 downwards.
CAAAAGCATTTGAGATTAATAATAATAAATTTTATGTAAGTGTCCGGATATAAGTACATGTCCGATTCTTGGGACGTTTACCTTATACGTATATTAATAATTTTAATTAAAATTTCAAAAAAATCTAAATTTCTGAGGACATACACAATTCAATACAGTATTTATTTAACCGTTTTATTCTAGATTTTCAGTACTACTTCACTTTATCTTTCTATAAAATATTTGTGTTAAGCACACTTTATCTTTGATAAAGATAACTAATTGATTAGCACAATATAAATTTTATAATAGTACATTTTATGTGTATGCAGCACGGTACCAGCAAATTTCAAGAGTTTTGTATATTGCGTGGGCATTCGCTCAGGTGATGATAATGATTGGTACACAGTTTGGAACAGATTTCTACGCACTGACTTACATACAGAACAGGAGCTTTTGCTAAATGCACTTGGATGTACTAAGACTCCTCGTTTAATCGACAGGTGGATTCTAAGAATTGGAGTACACAGATAAACGTGCTTAAGATCAGATACTGAATTTGTTAATTTTCAGATATCTCAATACATCCGTAACATATGAACATAGACTTCGCAAGCAGTACAGAATGACAATAGTTCATGCCGTTTTAAATGGCAATCCCGAAAATGTTAATTATGCCATCGATTTTATTAACAATAATTTGCATACAATCCTTAAATCGTATGTATCATGCGTTCTTTATTTTATAATTTATTTTTTATATTATACTTATTTTTATATTTTTTTAATTATATATAACAAATTATCTCAAAACTGATTATTTGAAAGTTAAAATTGTATTAATGTTTATTACATTATATTATTGAAACAACAATTATTCAATAATGAACTTTTTATTTGCAATATTAATTTTTATATTTATAAAAGAAATTTTACAATAAATTACTTCTATCTTCATAGGAGAGGAGAAGATTTCTTAATTAAAATGCTTACTGCTATAGGCGATACAGTTGTTTTGGAAACACAATTAAAAAAGGTAAAATTTATACATATTACCTTATTTAATATTTTAATTGCTTTTTTTATATTTTAATGTAAAAAAACTATTTAAAATAATTTACTAATATTTATATTATATTAATAACGTAATTATATAATATTTATAATATTATAGCTTCGCTTATTTGTTGATGACAACATAAAAAACTTAGGATCAGCATTGAATTCAGCAAAAAGGGCTGTAACTGTTTCTACTTCAACTATTACATGGACAAATAAATCTTTACCTGCAATTGAAAAAGCATTGTCATTTAATTAATTATTTAAAAAAGAATGTATATGCATATTAATATATATATATATTAATAATATTTTATAATAATGTATTGTGTAATTAATATGTGAATTCTCATTATATTATATTGTATTTATAATCAATTTGTAATCTACATACGCAAATAAAAAAAATATAGATATTATACTTAAAGATTTGTACAAACCCTATTCAAATATTTCTCCAAGAATAATTTCTTTAAAAAAAGTTGCATTAATAAATATGTTATTAAAAAAAGATTAATTAGTTATTATTTTAATTGCTTGAGCGACATAAAAAATATTTTAGAATATAATTATTATAACTTATTAGGATTATTTTTCGCTTTTTTTATTCTTTTTGTAAAAATTGATAAAATTTTATATTTTTATATAGATATTTATATAATCAAATTTTTTCTAAGTCTTTTAGTCCTATTTTATATTTGACGATCGACTTTGATATTAACTATTACATACATTTGTACGTGAGTTTTAAAATGTTTTATAATAAAATCGTGTTTTAAATAAAAATATTTTTTTGTATACATATTTATAATACAAATCAATTCTTTTGTTTGTATTTATGTTTTATTAACGTTAAGATTTTTTACGTTTTGTTAAAGTTGAACATTTTTTTACGCATCTATATCATGACGCTTGTATGTTTTGCAGACGATATCCTAAATGGATCAATCAGTTTTTATCTCCGTTTGCGTAAATATACCGTAGATAATAAAAAAAAAGATTAATAATATCTTACTTTATGATAATATTTTGCATAAACTGAGCTTTATTAAATAATTAAATACTGAATACTATTAAATAAAAGAATTTCACAATTAATGATTTATCAATGTTGACTAACCATAAATCATTAAAATCTATGTTTCAACTTTGATAATGGGAAAATAGTGACAAAAGATTAAGAAAGTCGGTACATAAGTATATAAATATTTCTAGCAAAAAATTAAAGCTACAAGATAACAATATACTTATTAAGTGTTTAGAATTTTACATGTATATTATTATAATTATTCAAATTGTTTTATGCTAAGTTAATCTCACTTAAGTTAATTTTCTAATATGTACACGAAGACTGAATTAAGTTGACACTTGTTACCCGACATATGTTGTTATATTATTTAAATTATTTAAATTATTATTAAAATAATTTACATTTAAATTATTGACAATTAAATTATTTAGAAAGTAGCCTTTTAATCTACTCGTTTTTAGTCTTTTTAAGCTTCTCAATCCAAATGTGAAAGATACTCGCACAAATCACTTTAATTTTTAAGAAAGAGGAAGAGAGATTGATTAATTAAAAATGGTTCACTCGCTATATTGATGCTTCATGATGACATTCAAAAACATAATAAAGCGATTTTTATTATAATCTTACATTTGACCGCTTCTTCTTAATAAAATTAATCTTATACATTTCCTTATATAAAATTAATACGTAATAATTATTATTTAACATTTAAATATTAACAAGAACAATAAGAATTATGGAATCTATGCGGGCGTATTTTTACATTAACACATGCTTTGCTTAGCAAAAATTAGTAATACAAAAGATATTATAAAAATTTATAGTAGCATTACGAACTCTTCATGAATTGACGCAGCATATTGCTTAAGCAATACCATTCGATACGTGTTGAAAGATATGATAAAAAAGTTAGATCTTGGTGATATCTGACCGGGTCTACCATCGATTGGTCGGATAACATTGTATTTTAGTTATCGCGTTATCAGCGATGTCATTGCTAAAACTGTTCCGGAAATTTCGCGAGTCGCGTTCGAGATGGTCCACTTACTTCTTTTACCTCGAAGAGTATAATACCTTTTGCATCGAAAGAGCTTAACGATAAGATTAGAGGTAGCAGCGACATTTTTTTCTTAACGACACGTCCTACCATTACGGTCTTATAAGGCCCGAAGTTTTGGTCAAGCAGTCTTTCAATAAATCTCGTCTCTGCGGGGACGAGAGATCGACTCTTCATCTTCGATTAATTTTAAGGTACGTCGTTAATCATCACTAATACTAAAGTTTTTTATAAAAATTAATTATTATAAATATAAATAATATTTTTAATATTTTTTTAAATTTATAACGCACAAACATATCCTTATTGAGAACTTGTATATTTTTTGTGCAGTAATGTTCAATTTATAAAAAATATATTTTATAAAATTTATATTTTTTTGTCAAATTTATATTTCTTTTATTATTTTAAAATTCTCAACGCGTGTGACAGAAATAAATGTTATATTTTTTGTTAACGTTGTGATTTTTATCTATATTGAATATTAATTAAAATATTTAATTACTTTTTTAGATTATATGTGTAATAACTTATGCACTTTGGCATTATTTAATTATATCTTAATAATTTATTACGTTTAACAAAAATAGATTGGATAGCTTTTCTTAGAACTTTTCTGCTTATGTAGGCATGATATTAACAATGAGATTTCTGCTGCCGCTAATGCTTGTCCTAGCGGCTTGCTGGGCAAGCAATCCTATTTTCGAGGATGTATCTCCACAAGTCATACCAGAAGTTTTGGATAATTATAGATTACCAGAAGAAAATGTTAAGCCTATCGAATATGACATCCAATTGACACCGATTTTCGAATCATCTGTTAAAGATAAAGAAAGTTTTTCTTTCGAAGGAGAGTCTGTGATTACTCTCAAAATTGAGAAGTCCACAAAGACGATAACGTTCCATGCCAAGGAACTTAAGTTTCAAAAAGATAACATTAAACTAATCTATCCTAAAAAAGATGATGAAAAAGATGATAAAAAAGATGATAAAAAAGATGATAAAAAAGATGATAAAAAAGAAGATGATAAAAAAGAAGATGATAAAAAAGATGATAAAAAAGAAGATGATAAAAAAGAAGTTGTATTGATACCGAAATTTGAGGAAAATCTACAAAAAGACTTTGTGACACTAACTTTCGAGAAGGACCTTGAACCAGCAAATAATACAAAACTACATTTGAAGTATTCGGGAAAGTTGAATAATGGAACACGTGGATTCTTCAAAGATTTTTACCAAGATAAAGATAAAAAGATGTAAGATAATAATTAAATTTTTATTACAAATGTTGAATCTGTTTAAAAGACTAAAATTTTTACATATATTATATAAAAATCTTATATCAATAATAACTTAAAATTGTTTAAAATAATTTTTATATTGTCAATTATAGTTTAAATGATTAAATGGATTGTTTAAAACAATTATTGTTAAGCTATAAATTTAGGTAAATCAGAAGAAAATTACCAATTTAATAATTTTTTTAAAATTTTGCTTTTTTGTAAATTTTGTTTAAATCTTCTGTTATAAGAATCGAATAATTGAATCCTATTTCTAAATAAAAAAACGGATATTGTAGTATTTTTACACAATAGTCAATTAAATTTTTTACTGACAAATTAAAATTAAAATAAATCCTCTTTTTTAAATAAACAATTTTATTTTAACAACTTTAAATATATATGCAAAATAATAATTGTTTGTAATAATACAATCAAATACATATTCTAGATGGCTCGCAGCAACGCATTTTGAACCAGTAAGTGCAAGACAGGCCTTTCCATGCTGGGATGAACCACAGATAAAAGCATATTTTACTATCTCTATTATTGTTCCTGATAATGAAAATAGTAATTATAAAGCGATTTCAAATACGCCTGCAAAAGAAAAAGATGATAAAAAGGATGATAAAAAGGATGATAAAAAGGATGATAAAAAGGATGAAAAGGATAAAAAGTTTACTTTTGAAAAGACACCATTAATGTCTTCTTATCTTGTAGCTTTTGCAGTTTCGGATTTCGCCGATCTGAAGAATGATGAAAAATATAGGGTTTGGGCAAAACCTACAGTAGATGAGAGCGAAAAACAATTCGCATACGATTATGGATTAAAAACATTGGAGGAACTGAAAGCTTTTACTGATATCGATTATTACGAAAACGTAAAATATGACGCAAAAAGTCAAAATATGAAGAAGATGGATCAAATTGCAATTCCACATTTCTCCGGTGCTATGGAGAATTGGGGTCTTGTGACATACAGGTAATATTGATTAAAAATCATTATTTGAAGAACAAAATTTAAATTCCTTGCCAAAATTTAATTTCTTTTTTAATAAAAAGTCCAGTGCGATATTTTTTAATTTACAATTTATTTTATTTTTAATTATTGCTAAAATATAATTTACAAATAATTTATACAAATTTGTACAAATTTTTTATATAAAATGTAAAAATTTTTACCACATATAGCTCTCTGCAAAAATTCGATTATATCTGTGTAAATATGATTGTAATTTATACATCATAAATTAAAATAATTGTCATAAACATGATAATGTTATTCATAGTGCATTAAAAAGTAACTGCTTACGTTTTTTAGAGAATCTGGCCTTCTTAATTCAAAGAACAAAACAACAACGGAAGCTAAGCAAAGTATAGCATCAGTAATAGCGCACGAGTTCGCTCATCAGTGGTTTGGTAATCTGGTTACTTGTGAATGGTGGAACCATATCTGGTTAAATGAAGGATTTGCTACCTTTTTCCAATATTACATTACTGATAAGGTTATTCCAAAATTGGTAAGTGCATAAAATAATAAATATTTTTAATTTCAATTATAATAGCGGAAATTGTTGTGCATACTAAGGAGCTAAAAAATAATTATCAAGTATAAACGTAGTAAAAACTTAACATTCCAAATTTTACAATTTAAAATTACAATTAACATTACAATGTTACTCTATTGAAATTGTCTACAAAAGCCTAACGATGTCTTAATAAGCATATATTATCTAAAATGTACTATTTAATATATATATAATAAATTTGTTTAACTAAATTTTAATTTAAATTACAGTATGGAGAATCTTGGCGTCTTATGGAACAATTTGTTATTAAAAATGTACAAGCAACGTCATTCGTCGTCGATGCAAGCAATAAAGCTCATGCATTGAATCCTAAAACCGATATACAAACTCCTAATCAAATTCGAAGCTTATTCGATGATATTTCCTACAAAAAAGGTAGAAATTAATTCTTTCTTTTCTACAATAAAAATTGACTGTTGTCATTTTAATTTATATTAATTATTTTTTACAGGCGCTTCTATCCTTCATATGATGCATGGATTTTTAGGAGATTCTTTCCAAACAGGACTTAAACAATATCTAACGGATCAGTGAGTCATTAATTATTCACAATTATATTATAATAATAATTATACATATTTATAAAATAAATAAAACATTCCTAAATATTACATTTCATAAATATTGAATAATATAATAATTTTTGGCAATAACTCTATTAATTCACTAATTTATTATATTTGTATACAGCAAAACCCGATTTTTACTTAATTTTTATTCTTTGTATAATTCTTAAATATTATTTTATATTTAATTTATTTAAATTACTTTATAAAAAATTAATGCAGAACTTTATCTAAAAATATTATTAAATAAAATCAAATGTTATTATACAACAACAAAAAAATATAATTTAAGGTTAAAAAATTAATTATTTTCTGAATGTTTACTTATAACAATTATTGAATGTTATTATTGGAGTTTGTACGCAGCTTTAAAAAAATATACTCAATAAGATAACAAGATAATAATCATGTAACTTTTTATTTTAGCGCGAGCCAGTCTGTTACTTCTGACAAGCTCTTTGATTCTATAGAAAAATCATTGAAAGAAAATAAAAAAGAATATTTACCGGAAGGTAAAACATTGAAAGAAGTTATGGGTAACTGGGTAAAGGAACCTGGGTATCCTGTTGTCCAAGTTAAGTGGATCAAGAAAGATGATAAAGATGCAGTTAATGTAACGCAGGAGCGATTTTTCTTGGTAAAACCAACGAAAAAAGATGAAACACAATGGTACGTACCTTTCAACTATGTAACTGAAGAGTCGCCTCTTGGAGTAAAGCCCGAGGATAAAAAATCTAGCTGGCTGATACCCGGAAAAAGTAAAGTACTTGAGAATTTAAAGAAAGACAAATGGATACTCTTTAATAAAGATCAAACAGGTATGCATATATTAATTACCGCTACAAAATATTTAAAGCATTGGTAACATGTGTATTAATCCGTACATGTTAATTGACTTAATTTATATATATATATAATTCCCTTTTTTTGTTATTTATGTAATCGAATTGTGTTTTCTACACAGTAATGTAAGATAAATATTATAATTAATTTAATTTGTTGAACTTGTATCTCTTCAATAATCATACAAACGTAAATTTATTTCGAAGATTTAGAATTAAATATGACACAAGATTATCAAGCAATATTATTTACAGGATACTATCGTGTAAATTACGACGATTCAAATTGGGAGCTTCTAACGAAATACTTGAACGGGCCGTCCTATGCAAACATAAGTACAACCAATCGCGCCCAATTGATCGACGATGCGTTAAATCTCGCACGTACGGGACATTTGAAATACTACGTTGCATTGAACATCACTTCGTATCTGAAAGAACAGGAGCAGGATTATATTCCGTGGTATGCCGCTGTCAGAGCATTTAATTATCTGGATAACGTACTACAAGGTGGAGAAAACTATACGGCTTATCAGGTAAGTTGAATAAAAAGAAATACGCGATGCGTATTTCAAAAACGAGGAAACATTTGCGAGTACCATTCTAATGCACCACTAAATTTCAGATACACGTCTCTAGTCTAATAGAAAATTTTGCAAACAAAGTCAATTACACAGTCTGGGGAAATGGCACGCATGTAGAAAAACTTGCCAAGGTGTTGGCGCTAAATACGGCTTGTAAATACGGCTTAAAAGAATGCAACGAATTTGCTAGTGAAGAGCTCAAGAAGTGGCTGGATAAGAAGGATGATGCAGAAGACAAGAAGTAAGTCTAAAAAATATGCCGCAGTTCTATACGTCTACAATTACGATTACCTACTTTAAATTTTAATAATAAAATGTCCGCTGCATCTATGAATTTATTGTACAATCTATAAAATATATCCTTTAACAATGCACTTTAAAATACAATCTACGTTATATTCTAGAATCGCTTTAAAAATTTATGAACATTCTGCAAATTGCAAAGCAGAACAGGAATACATACAAATACGTAAAAATGACGCAAATTTTTGTTAAAAATTATCATACAATATTAAATATCTAATCTATAATAATTGTAATAATCGCTGATTTCTGATCTTAGTCTCTGGTCAGACGCGAGGAGTGGAATTCTTTGTGGCGGATTGCGAAACGCAGACGAAGACACGTTGAAGAAGACTCTACAAAAGTACAAAGGCACCAAAGACGCGGATGAAAAGAGGGACATTTTGGCCGGGCTTGGTTGCATTAAAACCGAGGATATTGTTGAGAAATTCCTTAATTCAACTTTGGAAAAAGATTCCAGCGTCGATGTTTTCGCCGCGATGAATTCAATACTGGCTGGTAATGTCGAATCCTTTAACATCCTCGAAAAATTCATCAATAACAATATCGAAATGATCCAAAAAGCGTAAGTTATTTTTCGCTGCTTACTTGAATAACGCACAATGTACCATGATCAGATTGATAATATTATACTTCTTCACAGAGATAACGAAGATAACTCGTTGCTCATTGCCCTCTTTAATAATCTTGCCAACAGAGTTGTAACGGCAGATCAATATGCAGAGGTAATACATTATTATTTTCTTTTCTTTCATCTATTATACTTTTGGAAAATAAACAGAATTAAGCTTTCATTAAAAGACATATCTTCTCGGATTCATAATTTATAGCGCAAGTATATGACATAATTATTTAATCCGTTGAAAACTATTAGATAAATAATGCTTTAAGATTTTCACCGTCACACAGTTGAACACTTTTTTTAAAACAGTTATTTGCGCCATATGGACATGATATCCAGTCGCGATAACGTATCTCTGTGTAACTAAATTTTAGTAATTAGAATTTACGAGACATTTCATTTGTATCTCGTCCTTGATCGAACGCGCTTCTATCTTATCGTAAAGTGGATTGATTAAGTGTTTCACAATATTACATCTCCAAAATGTAGTCGAGTGTTCATCAACTACGCACTATACTTTAGAAATCTAATGATCGAATAATATCGATGATTAGTATTAATTATTGAAAAAAATTTTGAATATTACTGTTTTCGCATTTTAGTTGGCGCTACTCGTACATGGGCAGCTACAAGATGTGCAGAAGGTTGAGAAGGTTGAAGGATTAGCCGTCGCGATACATAAACTTGATTGGATCAAAACCTATCGAGAAGACGTTAGAAAATGGGTATTGGAAAATTGTAAAGAATGCTCACAAACAGGTTCTGCAAGTTCTATTGTTTTGACGTCGTTTATTCTGATTGTCTCACTGTTAATCACACGATTCTATTGAAAAGTCCAATTCATCACGTTATGTAATATCTTTAATTGATTAAGTTAAACTTAATCATACTTTCTCAATGAAATTGATATCATGTATAACATCTTTCCTCACCTCTTCCAATAACGGTTTAATTGTTGAAATATTATCGCGTTTAATTTCGTAAGTGAAGAGAAGATGAAATCACGTGAAAGGTCTTGTATTATACATTATCAAATTTCTTATATTAAGTTACCTCAAATACATAATTTGAGTTTATGTTTGTTATAATTTATGAGACAATAAAGATGCTTTTGCTATAAGCTAAAATACTATCATAATATTTAACGGGAGAAAATTATAAATTAGAGATTAAACATAAATCAGAGTATATTATACTATGGAAAATTCTAATACCGTATAGTTATGCTAAAAAATTATAAAGATGTATAATATAAGTTAAAAAATTGTGTACGTGGTATAATTGTAAATATATTGATTACTATATTTATATATAGCTTATTTAATTTATAAATACTTATAACCGAAGAAATAAAGAAAAAATGTTAAGACATTAATTTTTTCGCCAAATGTTGGAATGCGTTTTATCTAGCAATGCTTTTGGAATTATTTCATGCTTGTAATTTATCAAACATTAGACAAGGACAAATGACACTCGCAAACATTACAACAAGCATTAATAAAACACATCTTAGACAATTGAATTTAGATATTTGTAAAAAGAGTATTTTTATGAAATTATATGTTTTTTTATGTTTTAATTGATTATTCAAAGCATATCTTTTATATCCTTGTAATTCCATTATTGTATTTAATGTGAAAGCTTTTTTTACACCAAATATAATAATGAGAATTGTTATATGTTTATAACGTGATCACACACACACACACACACACACACACACACACACACACACACACACACACACACCAGGAGTGGCAGGATTACTATCATTCTGTTAAACTATGGTCTCAGTTAATTACTTTCTACACTAAAAAAATTCTAAGTAAACTTGTTAGATCCATTTAATAATGATATTGTTTGAAATATTTGGTCGTTATAATTACCTTATATTTAGTTGAAACTATTTTACTAAGATTTTGGATACTTTAATCAAGGCTAGATTATTATAAGTGAGCTTGTTTTTCAGTATATGCAATGGATGGTAGCGATGTTTTATTTTATCGAATGTCGCACACTTATGCACGTAAAATATACCAATATCTGTCAACGTAATTCTCAATGATTACCTTACCCGTGTTAGTCACGTCGTCGCTAGTGAATATTAACGTGTGGCCCACACAGTGGATCACGCCATCCTCAAAAAATATGCTCGTTGTAAACGCGTTAATTTATATTCTTTCATGTATTTAAAAATTATAATGCGTGACACAACTCATCGCTTCATAGTATAAGGTATGACATAGGTCAATTATGTAAATTATTCATGCCATTAAACACATTTGAAATGACAATGGATGACCATCGAATATCCAATTGTCACCTAATACGAGGTATTCGTACCGAATATTATAAATAGAAGACTAGAGTTAATTTTCTTCACAAGTAGAGGCACGTACTATTGAATAGTGAGGTATACCTTAACCGCTGCAACGTTTTGTGACTTGATTTGCAAGTATATAGAAGTGAAAGGTAAAATTCGTTGTATACATTAACAACATTAAAAAACTAATTACAACACGAAAATTATCCTGTCAATTCTTTGCTAAGTCTTTTATAATCAAATTCAAGTTTAAATATCGTAATCAATATAATCAATATTTTTGACAAACATATTATTACGCATTATGCATTTGTTATGCATTGTTATGCATTTCTAAATCCAAAATTTCTTATAATATATTTCGTACTATAAGACAGTATGTGTAATTAAAAAATACAAACCTTATTGCATGTATCAAGATCAAATTAGATTAATAAAATTAACATATTGTAAGTATAATATAAATAAAAACTTATTTATTTATCATTTTTATTTACACTTATTTGTGTTAGAAATACGAAGATAACTTTTTATTAAAAAGTAACTTAAAGCAATAGCTATAAGAAATTTATATTAATTTAATTTATATTGAATTAATATATATTTATATTAATTCTTTTTTGTTTTTGAAACCATTTTATTGGAATATGATAATTAACTGTCTTTTTATTTTTTTTTATGTAGTGATGTTTGTGCAGATATTTAAAAGAAAAGTTAGTATGGCGTTTCTGAAAGTATTAGTAAATATCGGCTTAATATTTACCGTCGCAACAGTACTTCCTGTTCACGGAAATTCAGAGAACGACTTGAACGCAACAGTCAATTACCGCTTACCAGATAACGTAGTTCCAGTGCACTACAATATCGAACTGATACCACACATGGAAGAAGATAATTTTACCTTTGACGGTAAATCCCATGTAATCATCGAGATCCGTCGTGCAACACGAAACATAAGTTTGCACGCGCTGGATTTGACGATAAATGAAACAGCGACGTCATTGATTAGCAGCGAAGTTCACGTACCGACAATGCATAATTATGACAATGAAACAGAAATCTTAACTCTTCACTTCGATGATGAGCTACCCTCGGGAATTTACAGTCTAAATATACAATTTGTCGGTATTTTAAACGATGATTTACATGGATTTTTCAGAACATCGTACATCGATGAGAAAAGGGGAAAAATGTGAGTACTTATATATTAAATTTTCAAAGTCTTTTAGTTATTATGCTTTTCTCGTAATATCTATTATTTGTTATAATTATCAATTAATTTTAACTTTGCAATCATCATAATATGTTCAAATTATTAATTCAAATAAAATTATAAAACATTTCTATACAGAAAGAAAGAAATGTGCAGCAAAGCTGCACTTATTTTATTTAACTAAGGGGATTTGATAACGTCTATAAAGAGATATGTTGATTAAAATATTGTATGCACGTAATTATAAATTTACAGCTTAAATATTTTAATCATTATATATTAAAACATCTTTTATTGTAAATATATAGTACATTATTTATAATTGTACTTATATTATACTATATATATTTCTAATTAATTAATTAATTATCAATTAATTAATAATGAAATTAAATAACAATTTAATTTATAATTAGATATATATATATTTTTTTTAACAGATTTTTATCTGAAAAATAATTTTCTAAATATCCATGACTTAAAGATAAATTTTAATTGCACTGTTGAAAAATTATTTTTTTTTTATGTTTTTATACTGTATAAAATTGAATTTATATGTATATATTACAATTATTATAATTACATTTAATTAAATTATATTGTGTAATTATTCTAATTAAATTAAGTTATCAAATTTCTAAAGAATTCCCTTTATTTGTCCATTTGAAATTTCATTTGAAAGCGTTGAATGACACATGTCACAGCCAGATTGCAAGAAATATTATTATTCAACATAATTCTGAAACCGCATTTATACACGTTTTCCAAACATTTTATTCATTGTAACAATAGCCGATAAATTTATTTTGTTATCGAAAGCATATTACATTATGAAATATGATAGGTGGTTGGCTGCAACGCATTTTGAGGCGTGCGAAGCGCGACGAGCATTTCCATGTTGGGACGAACCGGCATTAAAAGCCACTTTCAATATTTCCATAAAACATCATCAAAACTACAAAGCTATGTCAAATATGCCGATATGGTATCAATCAAATGACGAAGATAACATGATGTGGACACACTTTCTCACGACTCCTGTTATGTCCACGTATCTCGTAGCGTTTGTAATCGCCGATTATGTTCGTGTTCCTAATGCAGATGGAACGGTCAATATGTGGTGCAGGTCGACATTGGCTCCGCACTCAAAATTTGCACAAGAAGTTGCTCAAAAGGCTAGGGATATATTAACAGAATATACTAACAGCACCGACAAAGTTCCGAAAATGGATCATGTAGCAGTTCCGCAATTATCATCTGCAGGTGCCATGGAAAATTGGGGACTTATAATTTACACGTAACGTAACATAACTTAACTCTTAAGATATCATCATGGATATTTCACGTCTGATAGAGTTTGATCTATAAAAGTTGTTCTTAAAATATTGGAAATAATTCAATTTTATGATTTTTTTTTAAATAAAATGTTGACTTCTTAGACAATTTAAATATATGATGTTTACAAATTCTTAGATATTATTATAATTACTTTAATAGATAAAATAATAAAATAAATGTAATTAATAAAATTAAAATAAAACATTATTGCCAGTCTAACAAAAACAATGAAACTATAAAACGATTAAGATCGTCCACACATATGTAGGACAAAAATTAATTAAATGCTTAAGATCGTCTTATATGTTAGCAAATATGTTAAATAGAAAAAAAAATAATTAAATGCGAAATACCCATGGCAGTACCAAGAAAATATTTTTTTGTATCTTAAAAATTAAGAGAAACAGAATGACTTAAATTATAAACACACATTGCAAATTAAAACCATAAAACTCTTACGTTTACTTCAAAAAATTTAAACTATTACATGTAAACATTAATTATATCGTACACTTTTACAAAACAAATTATATATAACTATATAAAATAATTTTTAGGGAAACATCTTTTACATACAATGATAAAAAAGATAGTTTGTATCGTAAACGACGAATAGCGATGACAGCAGCTCACGAAATGGCGCATCAATGGTTTGGTAATACAGTTAGCCCGTTATGGTGGTCTCATGTGTGGCTAAACGAGGGATTCGCGTCATTCTTCGCAGAGTATATTCTTAATGAGGTTGATTTAAATATTGTTCCAAAATTATGCGTTTTAAAAAATAGTTATTATGCAGAAGATAGATTAAATATTAAAACTATTGATTCATTACTTGTTTTAAAATAATGAGTGTGTGTGTATTTTAAGACTGTTATTAAGAAAATATTTATTGTAAAGATAATTGTTAGCTAAAACTCGAAAATTATAAATTAAGTAATTGATTTTTGCACAAAAATACTTGTTTCGACGTATGATATTCATTTTATATTAATTAATATTTAGTTACTATTTTGTTGAAATTTTTTAAAATTTCAATGCTTTCAGATTTTTCAAGAAGAACGAATAATGGATTCCTTTGTTATCAATATTCAGCAATTAGCCCTTGAAAGAGATATTGCTAAAAATATGAAACCTATTACATTTGAAGTCAATACCCGCAAAGAAATTAATACACTTTTTACTTATGCCGCTTACGGCAAGGGTAAGACTGAATAAATATCAATAAGTAAATCAAATTTTTGAATGTACATAATACAAAGTAACAAGAAAAAGTAATGATAAAAAGAGAATTTATTAATTTATATATTAATTTGTCAGAAGAACGCGGAGAAACATGCATTTTATTTTAAATTTTAAATATTAACTTTTTCTATTATATTGGTTACATTTACAAACTTGTGATTACTATCGCATTATTTTAAGGTATTAGTGATATTTTTTATGTTAATATTCACAGCACCCGCTATACTGCGCATGCTACAACATACTATTACCGCTGAAGTATTTCGAAAAGGTATCATTAAATATTTACATAAACAGTAAGTATAACATAAATCTATTATTATCTGTATCTCAATAGCATAAAAAAGTATGTTATACTTTTTTATGCTATTGAGATACAGATAATGATAGATGTATAAAAGTTAATATAATAATATTAATGTAATATTTTTTAATTAATTAAAATTTAATTAATTAGTATAACGTTACGTTTAATTTTTTTTACTTTTCTCGTAATAGTATTAAAAGTTTAATTATTTTACTTTTTACAATCTAGAAAGTAAAAAATTAAACTAATAACAAATTTATTTCATGCTAAAATTGCATTATTATATAATAAAATACATACATTATCTTTCATCCCATTTTATCTCTTATTTTACGTCTATTTTGTGTAGTGAATTCAGTTCAGTTACTTCTGATGACTTATGGAACGCTTTGCAAACAGCTCTCGACGAATCAGATATTCCACATAATACCTATAGATTGAAAGAGGTAATGGATACCTGGTTGAAACAAAGGCATTATCCTTTGGTGCGTGTGACACGAAACTACAACACCAATGAAACAATAATAACACAAGAACATTACTATCCAAAAAGAGAAAATCATAGCGTCGATAGTGATAAATGGTGGATTCCTGTAACTTTTACTACAGAATCAAATCCCGATTTCTCTAATACTTTGCCCACTCATTGGCTAAAACCACAAGATGAAAATATAAACATTGAGGGAGTCGATTCGAATGACTGGATCATAGTTAACATACAACAAATGGGTGAATACACTTTACTTATATATTTAACAATTATTTAATTAAAATTAAAAAGTATTACACTCTGAAATTTTTATTAAGTTTATTCAAAATTTTAATGATATATTAGTGAATTTATTTATAATTAACAATTTATAATAGCAATTGTTTGATACTTAAATATATAGAGAAGAAAATAACATTATTGTAATTTATTTATACAATAATTTTGTCAATAATTAGTATTTCTAAATTAAAAATTTAAGGATTATATTTACACATCAAATTATTTTTTAATGGATTTTAGTCTCAATGTTATGATATATTTATTACATTAAATATTATTTATAAAAATATATATAATAAGTCAAAGAGAAACAGAAATAATAATATAACTTACCAAAATAAATTTAAAATTAGTTTTAATTAAAAATAAGACGTATTTTGTTATAAAATTGCATATTTAGTTAAAATAAAAAGAAAATATTACAGAAGATATCTCTAAAAAAATTTAATAATGCAATTTGTAATTTTCTTCTCAGGATACTATCGCGTTAATTATGATGATTCGAATTGGCGCAAACTTGCAAACTATCTCAATTCTGACAATTATACAAAAATACATGTGCTTAATCGAGTTCAAATCATTGATGATGCTTATCACCTTATGAAAGCAGAGCAACTCGATATCGAGATATTTCTAGAACTCGCAAGTTATCTGCCTCAAGATACAGATCCTTTAGCATTACATTTAATGTTTAATTTATTAAGGGAAATGGAGGAACTGTTCAAAATCCCAGAAATGAATAATTTTAAGGTAAACAATGTTATATTTAATTTAAAAAAATACATGTTTAATAGTTAATTAAAAGTAGCAGAATTATCAAATTTATTTTATATAATAATTTCTACTTATAGCAATACATATTACATATTTTGGATGAACATATTAAAAGTGTGGGATATGAAGAAGATCCTGCTGAAAATGATCTTACAAAGCTTAAAAGATATTATACTTTAAAGTGGGCGTGTAGTTTAGGTCACTCTGAGTGCAAGAGGATGGCTAATATTAAATTAAATGAAATTCTCGAAAACCCTGAAAAAGTAGACAGGTGATTTTTGTCATTTAAAGCATATATTCTGGCATAGTAATAATAAATTAAAATAACAAATTATTTTTAATAACAATAACAATATACATAGTTAAGGATTAATTTTTTTTACATATAAGAATGTCTTGGGAGTTAAGAGAATGGACGTACAGTTACGGTATAATAGAAGCCAACGCCTTTACTTGGAATAAATTATTGGATACATATCTCATCAATCAAGACACAGAAATATTAGACTACTTGACTTCATCTGAAAATTTTAATATCCTGATTAGTTTAATAAATATGAATGCTTTAAATAATTCAATATTACAAAACAATTACCATTACATAATTTCAAACATTATTAGCAAACATTTAGACAAAGACGTAGTATTTGACTACATTTTAGCAAATTTAGAAAAAATAAGGTAGTATTATCTTTTAAATAATAATACGTTTTGTATAAATTATAAGACTTTATGTTCTTCATCTACTAATTATAAATTTTTTTAATTCTTTTATAGTGAAGACATTAAACAGATTTCTTCAGAAGAAAAGGGAATGTTAAATTATAATATTATTGCTAACACATATTCCCAGGAACAACTAAACAAGGTAAATTTTATTATCTTAAAAGTGTCATACTTTATTCATTTATAATTTACTCTAATTTATTATCAATAATTATGAAGGTTATAATTTAATATTATATTATTACACATATTATATATATGTATATATATATATATACAATATGTATTTTTTAATAATTAATTTTACATCAATTTATGATTACATTAATTTTACATAAAATATAGAAGTCCTTTAAAATAAAATTATAAATTTGAATTTAAATAATTATAAAATAAGAATTTCATATTGCATTTATTACGCGATTTTTTTAAATTTTTTCTAAGAAAAAAGAACTTCAACACATTCCCAATTTTTTGCTTAATAATTATTTATAAACAAATATTTTATATCAAATTTTTATAAATACATAATTACATTTTAAAACATTAATAATAATTTATTTTATTTAGATAACCGATTTTATAAAAAGTAAATTTAAAAAAGAATCATTAAAACATTTGCAAGAAGCGATAGAAGATCAAAAATCCAGGCTGACAAAATTAACTGGCATAGCTAAAAAAATATTTGTAATAAAAGGAGGCAAAACTGTAAAACAATCATAATCAGCCAAAAGAGTATAAGTATATATAATATATATATATATATATGTATGTATTATATGTATATATTTTTATATGTTTATACACGGAAAAATTCTATAGTACAAATTACTGTGGTAAGCAGTAAATACAAACCAAGAAAGGAAGTATAAAGATTTTTATTGTTTTTTTATCAAATTATATACTATAATAGTTACATTACTTATTGTATAATTTGTTTGAAATTATTCCTTATAATCTGTGCAATTACAGTACATAATAATTTTTAATATAAAAATTTTTTTTATATACTTATCTATTTCTAATTAATTCTAGAATTTGTCAAAAAACTATTTTTATTTACAATAAGTTATAAATAAGTATTATTTTATACTACTAAAAATTTAATGCGTGTGTGTGTGTGTTTTTATACATGTAAATATTTCTTAAAATCTTTTATCTTATTCAATCTTGGTTGAGGTATTATTTTTTACTTAAAATATAAATTCTTTAGTTTTTAAATGTTTATGAACTCAGAAAGAAATGTTAACTTGACAAAACTTTTACATTTAATTAAATTTCTTTTGTTTAAAAATTTATGCATTTAACTGAAATAAATAAAATACTAAAATTACACATATATATATAATAATTTATTAAAATATATAAATACTTGAATTAAATAATTTAATTTAATTGAAAAATTCAGTCAAATTAACAACTTTTTTTCTCAGTGTAAGTAATAAAATTCTTAAATTGTTCTTTAATTTTGTGATATATATTGTAACTTTGATTAAAACTGTTTCAAGAGCAATATAAAGACCAAGACAAATATAACGAGCGCAGTTTACGTGAACTAGAAATGATTAAACTTTATACAAAAGTAATTATTAGGCAAGATCTGCTGTAGACCACTATTGACCGTTTCATCTTTAAGTTTGATATTTTTATGAAATCTAATCTTATTATTGTGTGTGTGCGCGTGCGCGCGTGCATCTATATAAGTAATTTAGTAATATATATAAATAATTTTTATATAATTGGTTGTACTTATTATTTAAATATATTATATTTTATAATGTAACTAGCTATGCCCTGCCACGCGTTGCTGTGGCTCTCTATTCTTATGCTACGTTTTTTTCAAATTTTCTTTGCTTTCGTTGTTTAATTTTTAAGAGCCTTGCTTTAATGTTGCTCTTTTTATTTTATTTTTGAATAAGCATTTATCTATCTTTAATAAATCTAATATTCATTTATTCACGTACTTCTAACTTTTTTTTCTAAAAGCTGCCATGGATTTAGAAATCCATTCAAAAGACTGTTTTAAATAAGTTCCTTTTTTTCAATAAAATAACAGCCATCTTTATTTTTCTTATTACCTTAATTTAAACACAATAGAAACATTCTTCGTCTCTTCCGGTTTCTTCCGTCTCTTCCTGTCTCTCCCCGTCTCTCCCCGTCTCTCCCGGTCTCTCCCAGTCTCTCCCCGTCTCTCTCGGTCTCTCCCCGTCTCTCCCGGTCTCTCCCCGTCTCTCCCGGTCTCACCCCGTCTTTCCCGGTCTCTCCCAGTCTCTTCCCGTCTCTCCCCGTCTCTCCCCGTCTCTCCCGGTTTCTCCTCGTCTCTCCCGGTCTCTCTCCGACTCTCCCCGTCTTTTTAACAACATCTTTATTATGACATACTTCCATAATAAATATTTTAAAAATAGACTTATTGTTTGTTTACTTGAAACAAATAAGATTTATTTAAAATAAAATTATGTAAATAATTTAATATTATACTTTTTTAATTTGTAAAAAGATTATTATGACGATAATATAAACACTTTTGATGTCCGCATCATAATGTCATAAAATTTATAAATGATATATTTTTTAAATTATTTTACTTGTTGAAATTTGTTATAAAATAAATCAAACAGTTTTAATATTGTTTTTATTTTGTAAGTTACTATTCTGTTGTAGAAATTATGTAAAAACTCAACCTTGAACGTGATACCTACCTATTGCTTAATATGCCTAATCCGCTTAATTAACACTACGGTCACGTTAGTTGTTTTGACGCGGAGACACATTTTCACATTACGTTTGTTATACTTTGCAGTGTTACATTCACGCTTGTTTGATAACGCAAGACTACGTTTCTGTGAATACAAGGTGCATACACGCATAAGTTTTTTTTAATTAAGATATTAAACATTAAGTCAAATTAAAATATTATCTATTATTATATTTCAAAAAAGTAATGTGTAAAATAATATTTTCAAAAACTTTAGTTTTATCAACTTATAGTGCATTATTTTAAACAAAAGCTTTAATTATTTTATTTTGTGAAATTATTTTAATTTAAATTACTGATGTCCGAGAATGTGACAATTGAATACATCGAGCATTCACATTTAAATTTGTAATAATTATACATTATTCTTTTTTAATAAAAAAATTCTGATAATATCTTTGAAAATTGTAAACTAATTATTTTCTTCCAGAATGTTGTGCAAAATTATTTACATTTACACTTTTGCACTCATTGCGACAGAAGCTGCTGTTATTCATAATTCAAATCCCAACGACAAAGAAATTAATTATCAATTACCTAATCATACAAAACCATTGTTTTATGATCTTAAATTGAACCCACATCTCACACCGGACAATTTTAAGTTTGATGGTGAAATATTCATCGACATCGAGATTCTGAACCAGACAAAAACTCTCACGCTGCACGCAAAGAAACTAATAATAGATTTTACTCTTCTGGAACTCAAAAATGAAAAACAATCCACTTATTACATTCCTACCATGTACAGTAACAATGTGACCGATTTATTAACTCTGGATTTTAACGACGAATTACTCGTTGGACGTTATATTTTATATTTGAACTTTACTGGTGTATTGAATGACAGATCATACGGATTTTATAGAAGTTCTTACAATAATAATGGAGGTGATACGCAGTAAGTAAAATTGTTTGTTTTATTGCAATCTTAAAACAGAAATATTGAATTTTATTATATTATTAAAATGTTTTATTTCCTTTTAAAAATATTTTACTTATTAAAATATTAAAACCCCTAAACACGCGTTTAAAACTAAAATCTCTAATAGCTTTAAACGTTTTAAATGTTTAGAAAAATCTAAACACTGTGTGAACTGAAATATTTTTAAATAATAAAAATCGAAACAGAAGTAAAACATTGTACCTTAAATTACATGTTTTAAATTTAAGACTTTTTCTTTAACTCTGGTTCTAAATTTATATCCGCAGAAAATAATATACAACGGTAACATAAAGATATAAACGTCAATAATAACAATAAACAAAAATATAATTTATTGTTTTCAATATAATAATAGCTGAAATTTTAACAGATGGTTTGCTGGGACAAATTTCATGCCAACTTACGCGCGCGCAGCTTTTCCCTGCTGGGACGAGCCGGCATTAAAGGCCTCTTTTAAGATTGCCATCAAACATCATCGTAATTACACAGCCATTTCGAACACACCGGTTTCTGAGCAGTCGGAAATTGACAAGACAGACGAAAAGATATGGACACATTTTGAAGAATCGCCCGTCATATCAACGTACGTAGTCAGCTTCCTAATCTTCGATCTTCGTAATATAAGGAATTCCGATGGAACCATCAACGTCTGGAGCAGAGGCAACGTAATTTCCTCAGCGAGTTTTGCCCACGAAGTTGCCCAGAAGGCGGCGATCGAATTGGAACGATATACCAATAATTCCGTTCGGCCGGCCAAAATCGATCACGTTGCGCTTCCTGACAGATATGTTATTGGATACAATAAAGGCATGGAAAGTTGGGGGCTTATCACTTACAGGTAATGTCACGACGTTCACGTGCGTAGAAATGCAATAATATGTGTACGGAAGCATTGCAATATATCAAATATCGATGGCATAATATTTTGTAAGTGCTTTGGACGTATTAAAAACTTGCTATTTATTTATGAAATTATATTACAATAATTTTGTGCAGTTAAAAATTTTTATCTTGACAGCTATAAAAAAACATTTAAATATTATTTTAAATAATAATTTTATATACAATAGTTGAAAAATATTTTATTTTTTAATTTTGTCAGGGTTCTACAACACCTTAATTCAATAAATAATATACGTTACAATAACGTACGATTAATCTAAAATATAAATTATAAACTAAGATTTCTATTTGTACATTTTGTATATATATTATAATCATTACCTACAGGGAAACCGCAATACTGTACAATACAGATAGTAGTTCAATCGACACATTATACAGAATTGCAGAGAATATCATTCATCAATCGAGCCATCAATGGTTCGGTAATATTGTTAGTCCCTTTTGGTGGACTGATATATGGCTAAATGGAGGACTTGCTGAATATTTTAAATACTACATTACTGATAAGGTAAAAATTTAACAGCAAAGCTCACGAAGGGATTTATTTATATTATTTATTTTATAATTTTACATTGCTATAAAGATGTACACATCTTTTTTATTGTATAACAATTTTTTATTATATCTATGACTTTTTTCTGTTAAAAAGAAAAATACTTTTTTAATCGTAATGCAATTAAATATATTTTAAATCATTTTTTTATTTAGATATATAAAGATTGGAGAATTACGAATTTTTTAATTGTGGAAACACTGAATTCAATACTTATTATGGACAGTTTTAAGCACGCGCAACCTCTTAATTTAAAGCCTAATACTATTGGAGAAATAAATTTAAAATGTTCTTCACAAGGCAATCAGAAAGGTAACATATTTCTTTAATTAACAAGGAATAGAAACTTGCTGAAAATCAGAACTTGTAAAAAAATCGCAGATCTATATTCTGCTGTTATTTCAGCTTTTCTACTTCTACGGATGTTGTCACATTGCCTTTCTGATGAAGTATTTCGCGTAGGTCTCATCAGATACCTTGATAAACAGTTAGTAAAACGTTACAATTTTATATCATAATATAATAAAAATAAATTTATTTAAAAAATGTTCTCAGACTATAAATTTACTAATATTTCAGTATTGAAATAAAAGCTTTTACAATATAACATAATTATTAATTATTTAATACAATACAATAAATCTAAAAATTTATAGCGTATTGAATAATAATATCAATAACAGTATTGAATAATAATTTATATTATTTTACTATGTATTATTGTGTATAATTTATATTATTTTACTATGTATTATTGTGTATAATACAAAATATCAAAATGCAATATATTATAGTTTTTTGAGTAGTAAACTTATTTCATAAAATCTATATTTTATATTTTATAAATTATTATAAAAATTAACAAATAGCGCTGTAATAATTAGATAATTTTGAACTCAATATTTATATAAAAAATAAATTATTAGCAAATACGGCGTAGCGAAACCTGAAGATTTATGGGACACTTTACAAGGTGCATTTGATGAAACAATGGTACTTCAAAACAAATTTAAAATTCAAGAAGTAATGGACACCTGGATAGAACAGAAAGGATATCCTCTCGTTACAGTAACCAGAGATCAACATACCGGAAAAATAAAAATTACACAGGAATATTTTCAACCGTATGAAAAAATACGTACACTTAAAAACATCAATAACGTAAACACTACGAACGTGAAATGGTGGATTCCCATAAATTTTGCAACTCGCACAAATCCAGATTTCTCGTCGACCTTAACCACGCATTGGTTATCACCAGAAACTGAAGAGCTTATAATCGATGATATCGACCCGCAAGATTGGATTATCGTGAACATTCAACAAACTGGTAAGATTTATACATCTTTATACAATGGTTTTATTATTATGAGTAACCATAATACTTACAAGGGTCATTATATTAAAATTATATAGGTTTTTATCGTGTAAATTATGACACAACAAACTGGTTGAAAATTGCTGGCTATCTGAATTCTGAGAATTACACAAAAATACATGTATTAAATCGCGCAAATTTAATTAATGACGCAATTCGTCTTATGTTCGCGGATAAATTAGATCCTAGAATTTTCATGGATATCACGAAATATCTGCGACGTGAAATTGATTATGTAGTATGGCATTCATTGTTTAAAACGTTGCGATATGCAACCAAGTTTTTTTCTTATAATGGAGGAGGTGAAATGCTTGAAGTAAGTTATTATTTTACATATTACAATATAAATCTTTAGACATAAGTGTTTTAGATGCAACAACTGCATAGAAAATTAAGAATAAAACTAATGTTTAATTGTTTTAAAAATTATTTTTAATTGTGTACATTGTATGTAAAATACTTTTTGCACATACTTTTTACGTCTTTGTAATAGTAATTGATTTCTAAAATGCTCTGAATTACTTTGAAATACAAATATATAATTAATTAAATTATATAATTTATATAATAATTATAGCCGTACATCCATTACTTGATGACTGCCATAGCACAAACACATCTACAGGATTATTTACAGAACCCAAATGATGATTATTTCAAAAATTTAACGAGAATTACAATTTCTGAGGATGCATGCGTCTTGAATGACCCTACATGCTTATGGAAAGCACATGTTCAATTACTTGATTACATAGAAAATTCAATGATACTTACAAATAGGTGAATATAAAATATCGTGTATAGAAAAAGAAAAAAATAGTTTTATAATTTTCTATTTAGAAATGTTTATCTCTTTTTTTAAATATCTATTTGCTAAAAGTAAATAATATTGAGAAAGAGAAAGATTTTTTTATATATTTTTAAAAACGTTGCTTTAGAACTACATTCCAGAAGAAAAGATGGATGTTCTGTAATGGTATAAAACGAGCAAATGAAACTATTTGGAACAAGCTGCTGTATATGTATACAAACATGTCCGAACTAACATTGTACTGCCTTGGACACTCCAAGAATCAGACTATTATTGCAAAATTTTTAAATATGACTATATCAGAAGATTCACCATTAACAAAGAATGATATTCCTCGTGTTATCTACTCAGTATTAAATGGAGATTTTCCAAATATTGATATGGTGATAGATTTTATTACAAATAACTGGGATAGACTTACAGCTATGTAATAATCTTATGTCTAATGTTTCGAAAATTGCACGCTTCGCACATTCTTTCAAACAGAATTATGTGGCCAATAATATTTTGTTACAGCGTAGACGATCCGACAAGTTTGATACATGATATTAGTTGGAATGTTGTATCTAGGAAACAAATCGAAAAGGTACAGTTTTTGTTAAAAAATGACAAAATGTAATACTTAACATTATATACAAAAATGCAAAAAAAATTATTTAAATTTATTTTACTATACGTATATATAATATATTAAAATATTATATAATATATTATATTTATGTAACATAATAAATTTCTTGCAGCTTATGTAGAATTTTAGCTTTTGTACAATGTTAAGTATCAGACAATAAAAATAGAGAATAATGAAAGAGAGAGAGAGAGAGAGAAAATCTCTTTCTCTCTCTTTCTCTCTTTCTTAATTCCTTATTTTTATTGGCTGTTGTCTGGCATTATACAAAGGTCTTTATATATAGAATTATGTCCTATATATTAAGGTAAAATAATACTTAAAATATCTTATTTCAGACAAAAACACTTTTAGGTAAACTTGGAATAAAAGTGCCACAAATATTAAATATCCAAGAACAAAATATGGAGTTGATAGAAACAATAGTAAACAAAATTCGTATGTGGTTAGAGCATGAAATTTCGAACTCTACAGCCATCTCTACAATCTACGAATATTACATTCCAATAAATTCAAATATCGATTTTTCTATCAATAACTTCAGTAATATTATTGAAAATTAATATAAAAAGAATTTTTATAATTATTATTGATAATATTATGTAAATAAAATTTGCGCAGTATAAGAAAAATATTTAAATGCATTTAAATTCAAACAGATAAATTAATAAATTAAAAACAACTACTACCAATAACTACACTATATAACATATTCTACTGTAAAATATATTTACACTATTAACAGACTGATTAAACAGATTGACAGAAAACTCATGCATATAGCTATTTATTTTTATAAAACAAACTAATAAATCTATTATGTAGAAATGTATTTCATTTATTTATTATCTAATTTTAATTGTATGTATTTTTTTAATAAATACTTTATCACATTGCAAGAAAAGTCATAACTAATCATTATATATTTGCTTGTCATCATCGGAAGAGATATAGATTTATCGTAGTACATAGTATATAGGAAGATGTATCATATCGTGTTAAATACAATCACATTTATACTTACAGAAACACACTCACTTAAAGATTATCACGTAAACACGTGACGCAATACGTTTTATTAAGAGAAAATGTAAAAAATTATTGCTGTTATTCATAACGTTATGTATACGCGTCATATATAGAAATAACATAATATGTAAATAACAAAAAAATACTAGCTATAAAAAACAACAGACATATTCAATAAAGATTAATTCTTCAAAAACAAAAATATTTAACACAAAATGTTGCAATAATAAGTGTAAATCGATGATATTTATAAAAATCTTTCGAAGTACTAATATAATAATCGTTTAAATGATATTTTCTAAAATAAAAAGATTAAATAATGTAATTTAACACATTTTAAGCAGAAGTGTTTTATTTATTTAAAAATGCTAATTTTATTAAATTGATTAAAAATATTATTTAAAATTGTGAAAATTTTATATTATTTTATTCTAAAGAACATAAATTGTAACAATAAACTATTTAATTTAACATATGTAATACATTTTTAATTAAACATTGTATATCACATCTTAAAGTATTATTTTTTAATATAAGTTTATTATTATTACCTCTTTTTTATTTTTTGTAATTATTATATTTTTCTGTATTATTTTAGATAAGTAATATTTAATTGTTGTGATATTTTTTCAATAAGTTACTTTTTTTATTCCTAGATATATTAGTCTCTTATTATCTTTTATATAGAAAGATGCTTTTCTAAAAGATTCAAAGCAGCAAAATTGGAGACTTATGCCATTATAGTAACACGGTCAAGTGATGACGTTGAAATTCTTTTAAAACATTTTTTAATAACTAAGCATATATCTATATATATGGCATGCAAATAAAACGGTTCAAATATATACGAGAAGCAGATCGTTTCGTCAGTCTTATCAATATACGCACGCTTAATCATTGCATAAGTTACATTATGGCAATCGTCAAAAGTACATTGGCATTAATCTTATTAATAGTTACTAGCCAAGCCGGTTTTCTTCAAAATAATAAAGCAATAGATAATGAAGCGGTAAAAGATTCTGAAACAAATCAATTTCGTTTACCAAAACATATTGTGCCCATTCATTACGACATAAAACTAATACCTCATATTGTGGAAAATAATTTCACTAATGGCGAAACAAACATTGATATCGAAGTGCGCGAACCGACAAATGTTATCGCATTGCATGCTTTAAAACTCACAATAAACGAATCACTAACGAAGATTATTCGCAAAAGAGTAAACAACGTGAATTCTGAATTGGAGTATATCCCAAAACAACATGAATATAATTTTCTAACTCAAATTCTGACTCTACGATTTGAGGAGTCGTTGGATCCTGGAATCTACATGCTACATTTTACTTTCATGGGCGTAATAGATCCAGAAAATAGTTGGCAACGCGGATTTTATAAAAGATTTTATATTGACAACAAAGGAGATAAGGTGTAAGTAGTTATTTTAAAAGTTTAAATTATTAATAATTTTTATACTAATGTTACAATTAATTAAAACAAATTAAATATTATAAACAAAGCAAATTACATCTTTAGATAAAAAATATTTGTTAATTGATATTTTGTATAACAAAGAAAATTTCTCTCAAATTTATTAATTTTTTGCGTTTTTAAAAATATACTTAGAAATTTAATATTATAACTTTTATACTGACATGTATTATACATATATTAATATTATGTAACATGTATTAAACATACATTTAACATATAAGGATGCAAACAATTAAAATTTGCATAAAACCATTAAACAAAAAAACATTAAACAAAAGAATTAGAGTGTTAAGTAAGTGTAATTATTTTAAATAATATTTAATTATCTGTATTGATTTGATTACTAAATCACTAAACGTTTATATGTTTATAAGATCTATTGATTTCTTACAATTAAAAGAAGGTTACTGATGCCGTGACATACCACTTTGTTCATGAATTATATTATATTTTTTAAATAAAAATTGAAACTTAAAAACTTGGAAATTTATAAATAAAATGTCATTTATTACATTATTGAAAGTTTTTATCTATATACCTTATACATCAACACAAATTTTATATTTAAAACTTGAAGTAAACTATAACAAATTTATAGATGGTTAGCAGTAACACATCTTCAACCAACCGCTGCGCGTCGAGTATTTCCGTGTTGGGACGAACCTGCCATAAAAGCAACCTTCAAATTTTCCATCAAGCACTATCCTAATTATACAGCGTTATCGAATATGCCATCCACGCGATCGGAAATCGATGAAGCCGATGGAAAATTATGGACATACTTTGAGGCAACTCCTATTATGTCTACTAATTTATTAGGATTTATGATTGGCGATTATGATTATGTCTCAAATTTGGATGGTACTGTCAAAATATGGGGTCCAAAACATCTTCTTTCTCATGCTGCACAATCTCTTGATATTATCGAGAAGGCAACGCAGGAACTTGAAAAATTCACCAATAGCAGCGTCCATGTACCGAAAATGGATCATGTTGCCATTCCATATTATGACGCTAGAGCCACTGAAAACTGGGGTATGATTGTCTATGAGTGAGTATAAATTTTTTATTGAAAAAAAATTATTACGAAGGTATTCTACAAAATACGCATTTTTCTAATTTTTTCACGAAAAGATTTTAACAAGTAGGCTTTTTGAACTGTGTATATATTCGCAATGTATGTGTATATGTTTTTTAAACCTGTACACACACAGAGAGAGAGAGAGAGAGAGAGAGAGAGAGAGAGAGAGAGAGAGAGAATTCCCCCGGATTTTGTCAAATAAACTTTAATAATATATTTTATAAGCTAATTTTTCTTTTATTTAACTAAAGAGCTGAATAAGAGAAAAAATTTTATATATTTTTTTGTAGATATAGAAGCATTATTTCCTTACTTAATACGGAAATACACATTTCTATTCTGTATCGTTTTAATTTATTAAATCTATTTCGCAGTTTGACATTTATAAAACGTAATAGATTTATTTTGTATACACTTTTTAATTTCTTTTATATACGCATGTGCGCCGTATTTTTTTGCTTTGCTCATTTCCTTTCCAATAAATCTGATCTCGTGAGAATTTCATAAATAGATAACAATGCTTTTTAAATTTTACTATTCAAAGGTAAATTATAATAAAATTGTTGCATATTTCTGTATTATAAATAGGAATTTAGATGTCACAAAATATTTCTTAATAATTGCTTCTCTATAATATTATATAACACACACATCGTGTAATTCTTTTCTTAATATATTATTATTTGTATATAAAAATTGGAAGACAAGGCATACTTCTTAAAGACAAGAGCTTACATACTACTAATGATATTGCCGATATTATGACAATTACTCACGAATTAGCGCATCAATGGTTTGGAAATTTAGTCAGCTCAATTTGGTGGAAATATCTTTGGTTGAGCGAAGGCATATCGACCTACCTAAAATACTATATTACTGACAAGGTACCAATAAATTATGTAATTAAAATATATTATAAATTTTCTTTTTTAAATGTAAATTTGGTCTTCTCAGTTTCTCAAAGAAGAACGATTGATGGATTATATGACGGTAACCGTTAAACAACAAATGCTATATACAGATTTACTTTTTTACAACCCAATTCATGTAAATATTACTGGTCACCAAAACGTTTTTGAAGCATTTTCTGGCAAAACTTACAGAAAATGTAAGAAATTTGTATATATCTAATTATATAAAAATAATTATTATATCGTATGACAACTTAAGTCACTATAGCAATTTTATAAGTACAGTAATACTTATAAAATTGCTATAGTGAAACATTTTAATAAAGAATTTAATATATAACTTACAAGGAAACACAAACTAAATGTCCACTATCAATTTTAATAAGCTTTGAATGTATTAAAATATAGACAAAAATAAGAAATACATTTTTTTAAATTCTGAAGGTTTAAAGCAGTATAATTTTATTAACTTATTAAATACCATTAGAAATTATTAAAAATGAATTTCTATGTTATACATATGTTATTTAATTATTTGTATTTATTTTAAACAAACTTAAATATTTAAAATAAAATTATAATTATAAATTTTAGACTAAAAATGTAAATCAATATAAATCTTATTTAGTTTATTTCTTATTATATATTTGTTTGCTTTTTTAAAAATATAATTTTATATCTGATTTTTCATTTTTAGCTGCTTTTCTTCTACATATGGCATCACATTTCTTGAGAGAGGATGTATTTCGAAATGGTTTGATAAAATACCTTCAAACACAGTCAGTATATACAACAAATTTTTGAGATATTTATAATTTTATTATAATCTTCTCACGCGCAAAAGAAATTAATAAATTAAAATTAAAAGTATCAACAATTTTGAAATACACACATGTTATTGATTTTTAGTGAATACAGCAGCGCTACACCAGATGATTTATGGAAGGCATTACAAGACGCCCTTGATGAGTCGGATGTACCACATGATAATTTTAAAGTAAAAGACGTAATGGATACTTGGTTCGAGCAGGCATGGTATCCTCTCGTTGTGGTCAATCGAGATTATGTTACAGGCGAAATCAAGGTGACACAGGAAACATTGAAATATTCAAAAACCAATTACAGCGATAAAGGAAATGAGACATGGTGGATACCCTTAAACTTTGCAACGCAAAGTAACTTGGACTTCTCGTCTACATTAGCCACCCATTGGCTAAAACCGTACGACGAGGGTACAACAATTGAAGGAGTGGACATTAATGACTGGATTATTGTAAATAAACATCTGACAGGTAAATATGTTTTTATATCCATACATACTTAATTTTATTTTAAATTACTGCTTTTTTAATTATACCATTATGTTTTTAAAAAGTTAATAGTGATTAAAATAAAAGTATAAGTTAAGTTAAAAATATTAAGTAGATTGTTTAATTAATTAATTATTTACATGTCTTTAATCCAAATAAAAAGGATTTTATCGTGTGAATTACGATACAACCAATTGGAAAAAAATTGCTGCTTTTCTTAATTCTGATAACTACGATAAGATCGCAGTCCTGAATCGTGTACAAATTCTCGATGATGCTTACTACATGATGAAGACTGAACAACTTGACCCTACTACTTTTGTTGAAATTATAAATTATTTGTCGCGTGAAACTGACATTGCACCATGGTACCGAGCTCTGTACAACTTTTCAAATTTAATTGACTACTTGCGATTATCTGAAGGAGAAACAATCCTTAAAGTAAAGTATACTACATTTTATTAATAATATTAAGAAAACTAAATAATTTAATTTAATTATTAAAGTAATTAAAAAAAGAAAATTTTAATTTTGTGAAATAAATTGTAAAATATTAAATTTCTATTATTTAAAATAAATATTAGACAAATGTTGGAAAAAAAGTTATCTTTAAATGTATTTTTAAATTACAAAAATATCTTTAATGCAAGTAGCGTAAACATTATAAAATATTTTTTTTAGCCATACTTATTAAACTTAATGCGTAAGCTATTTGAGCGTGTTGATTTTGAAGAAAAGCCTGGTGATGATATTTTTACTAAAAGTATTAGAAATGATCTGTACGAATATGATTGTGTACATGGATTTTCGAAATGTCAAGCAAAAATTACTTCTAAATTGCTTGCATACGTGGAAGATCCAATCGCAAATAAGTAAGTTTGATTAACAAACATACATTAAAAAAATTTTTACTTTTAAATTTTAAGAGATGTATCATAGCAATACCAATTTTCTTATAGCCAATTTTAATAATATAAGAGTTTATTCGCAAAGTACTACTAGATTCTAAAATCATTATTTTTAGATATTTAATCTGTCAAATTTTTGTTTGATTTTAAGAAAGACAGAACAGTAATTCGATTTAATGTGTATGTTGCGCAACACATTGTTTATGAATTAACGTTGTTTTATTTTAAACAAAAAATAGCTACTTTGTTAAGCAAAAATATGATATATATTATGTAGTAATTTGTTAGGCAAATTAAATAAATTTAATTAAATATAAATAATCTTTTATATAGCATTACATATTATTAGAAAATAAAAAACAAAATAAAAAAATTTTGTTAATTAAACTTTTTAAATTAATTATTATTAATTACTTTTATTTTTCCATATTAGGCAAATAGTTCAACAAGAATCGCTATATTGCTTTGGTTTAATAAAAGCGAATGAATCTTTGTGGGATCAGTTTTTACAAGCACAACAGAGAACAAAATCTCAAACGCCGTTTTTTGGTTGTTCAGAGAATTTACAAATTCTTAAAAAACATTTAAATTTTGTTTCCAAAAATACAGAAGACTACTTCTTTTTCTTCCATAACATGTTAAAAAATTTTCCAACTACTAATGTAGCAATTGAATTTTTTTTTAATAATTATGAGGAGTAAGTAAAATTATGTTATATTGTAATTATACAAATTATCTACTATGGATAATGTAATTATATGTTATAGAGGACGCGTCATGAAAAGATTACATATTTCTTGAGAGTAGTATTTGTAAAAACAAGAAAAAAATCTGTGAATGTAGATCTTAGAACAAAAATCTGTTGAGATATGAACTGAGCCATGCTTATCATTACAAGAGATGCTCTATGTAGTTATAAGAAAACCATGTTTAAATTTTTTGTGTGAAATAATAGGCTTTTATTACACAAATACTGTTTAAATTGCATAGAATAAGAAAATACTGGGCTGCGTTCAAAAACATCCTGGATGCTTCGAGATATTATTTTATTCTTATTATTTATTAAATGTTAAAAATAAAATAATACTTAGAAGCACTCAAGTAATATTTTTAATAAAATAACAGTAGCAATTAGAAAAAGACAATAATTTGAAAAATAAAGCTTATATCAAATATTGACGTCAATAAAAGAAAATAAAAATCTCAAGTAAGAGAACATGGTCTGTTATTATCAAAAATATTTTTAAGTTCCGTGTTTACTAAACATTTTTTGTTTTAAATTCTACATGTAAAAATATGTAAATTTTATTAATGCATTCCCTATAATATAAAATATAAAACAAATATAAATAGAATTTAAATATGTAGATCATTTCTATTTATAATTTGCAAATGTTTAGCTTTTAAAATATGTTTCAAAATTATTCAAAAAATATATGTAGAGAAAGAATCTAAATAACATCTTAAAAATAATGAACTTTTTGCGATATATTTTAGACATGTGTTATCTGGAATTATGTTTAATAATAATTAAAACAATTTTTAATATATTTTACAGTATTAATGAGCTATCTATTCTTGAAAGAATTATTGACAATAGTTTCAAAGAAGAGGAAATTAATAAGGTTAGATTATATTATTATTTAACATTTTGTTATAACTATTATTTGCATTATCTATAAAATATTCTGTTACAGATAAAAATATTAGCTGAACAACATTCGATCGATATACAAGCATATTTAAACGAGAGAAAAGTAACCTTAGACAAAATGAAATATAATTTGTCGAAATTCCGGGAAGCATTGGAAAATGCACAATCTACCAATACATTAAACAATAATATATCATAATCGGATATAATTTACATTTAAATGTATATGAAATAACTATACAAATTGTAAATATATATAATAAAAATAATAAAAATAAACCAGAAGTGGTCTTTATACAAAGCTCCACCAGTGACACATATACTGTGACGTAGATTTGTGAGTCTTTTGTGCTTCCTCGTTTTTAGCAGCTGCTCTTAGGAAAATCCTGCTAACGGGAAGTTATAATCTAATGCGGGAAAAATCGCAGAACGGCTGGATTCAAATTCTAATCTATAGCTCGAGAGTCCAACTCCTAACTCATCGCGCCAACGCATGTTTCGTAAATACATATATATAAAAAAGAATAAAATTATTATAACATACTTATTTTATATAAATGTTAAAAGAAGTACTGTTTCTTTATTAAGACAGTTATAATAATAATTTTTGCAATCTCATATTCTTTTATGATATCGCAAATTTTTGTTAGTTGCGTGTTTATTTTGTATATTTCATATTAATATTATTGAACCATGCTTTACACAATTCTTAATTTGTTTTTTTACATTAATTTTTAATTTAACAAAATTTAGAATATTAAAATTTTTTTAAACGTGCATACTTTTTATATTTTTATATTATATTGCACGTAATAAAATAAAATTTTATAATATAGTTTTATCGCAAATAATTTAACTAATAATAACAACGTAATTCATTAATCTTTTATTATATATTTAATTACATTATTATTATTTTTTTATAATTGTATATATTTATTCAACGTATCCAACGTATCCAACAATGAACATAAATTCCAATAATCTGACATTTCACAATATCATTAAGCAGATAAGATAAAATAATTTGCAGAGTATAATATTTGTAGTATTATTATAAAATTCTAGATAAAAAAGAATATAAAATAAGTTAATATTACATTTTATTGAAATATATTGTATGTAAAATTATTTAATTTTAAATTATTTAATAAATGTGCTTAATTATTTTATGGCTATGAATAACACATTTACTGTATAAACATTTACAATATATATATATTTATAATATAATATGTATCATAATTTTAGAGTTTATTTTAATTTCTTATAGTGTTTATTTGCTTGTTGCAATATTATTATATTAGATACATGTCTACATAATGTATAAAATATTTATATTTTTTATATTTTAATATAATTTTAATATATTTTTATATATCTCTTTTACTGTTACATTTCTTTTATATAAACTTTCTCTCAAAAAGATTATATAAATCATGTCTATATTTATTCAATTTTGCAATAGATATAACTTATGCAACTTTTTTACCCAAATTATTTTAGATGTCAGATAAGTAAAGAGATTAAATAATCATCACTATTGCCAATTAATCCTAACTTTTCATATAAAATGAAATACGTTAAAAATTCTATGCTTTCTTTGTTCTTATCTAAAGCATATATCATTTTTCAATCTAAAAAGAAACACAACTTGTAAGTTGTGATTGATATTCGAGAATATAAGATAATTGATATCCAAGATCGTTTTGCTCAAAGGTCGTAAGACTCGTCTATATAATCCTTATCTTTTTAAATATTAAAGCGATTTTTAATTGTAAGAAAGAAACATATAACTTGATCGAAAATTATGAAAATAGAAATATTAATTCCCAAAATTGTCTCGCTCAAATATTGCAAACAAAATTTGTATAATTCTCATTTTTTTAAATATTAAATCTAGTTTTTAAAATAAAATTTAAGGAGACATAATAATATATAACTAATTAGAAAAAATATTATAACTACGAATAAAATAATATTTTTTACTTATTACTTAAAAATAAATTGATGCTGATAAAATCATAATTTACGAATTATGTAAAACATTGATTAATCTTAAAATTAAAAACGTATTTTGCAAGCGACAGAAAGATTATTTTAAATATATCTAAAAAGTATCAGATGTTTTAGCATTACGTAGATATTTCAATATATTAAACATTGCGTATTATGTTGACATTCTTTTGTGTTCTATTCTTTGTTATTATATTCTATTCTTTAAAAAGATACATATCAGATTTGTTATTATCTTAATGATAATCAACTTATACAAATTTAATTGCAGAAATTTACAGAACTGTTAAACTCGATTTGTGTATTTAATTAAAGTAATATTATTAAAAATATTACAATTTTCAACGAGACAATTGCAAAGCTTCAATACAAATAAATGATTTGATAAATAAGAAAATGGTTTACTTAAAGAATTTATTATACTCCACTAATTTTTTCAGGCCATTGTTTTTTAATAAAATGTTATAAATGATTTTACAACTATTATAGATTAATTTGCTTCAGAAAATTGTATGTATTACGCAGAAACTTTATCAAGAGCTATTAATCTAGATAATTGATATAGATTAATTTGCGAATAACTTTCCGCAAACAATTGTAGTGATACAACAAGTAATAAGTTTCTTAGGTTCTTAAGTTCTAATCTATTACTTCTTGTTATCTTTCCGTATAACTTTTCTTTCTAGATCTTTAATTATTGATTTGCACTAACGCGTGACGTTTGTGCAAGCAAAGATACATGTGATAACATATATGGTTTTATATATAAAAATTATATCATCATCATTAACTAAGCTGTGATAAGATATCGATGATATTATAGGTAATCTCAACACGGTAACGAAGGGTACAAAACGCATTTAACAATCTCTCATTCCATCGAGAACCGTTTGTGCGACATATTCGTTTAGAAAGGTGCTGTGAAAATCGGATGCCTCAATCGTTCGCGATATACGTGTAACCAAGTCTCACTATATCAAAATTACTTCGTTTAAACGTAACTAGTATATTAGGAGAAGTGAAACAAGACACAGTATTATTGGATACAATATATTTTTGCTTATTTGTATAGACAGAGTAACGGACGTTTAAAATTGTGAGCTATAAAAAAGTTATACAAACCATGAAAAAACGATAATACTAGTCATAAATGTGATAAAACCTTTAATAAAGGTAAGTACCATTAATTTTTTAAGAATAGAAATTCTTTAATTAAAAAAAAATGTCATATTAATAATATAAATTTAACTATAAGAAATTTTTGAAAGCGTTAAAGTTTACGAGAGCAACACATACTCCATGTTTTATTCAATATCTACATACACGTAAAAAACGGGATAAAATGTATTTTTATGTTTTATTATGTGCTTATTTTTTTCTTTTACGATAAAATAAGGCAAATTAATGCATTTAAACGTAATATAATAGATATTAGTGCGGTGTAATTAGTTGATTACTAACAAACTAAAAAAAATCTTTACGTAATTACATATACAATTCTTTCGTACAATTTGAAAGTACAATCATCTTTCAGATGAGGACCTTTCGAAGTTATTTCTTATTTTGTACTCTAATCACGTTACTCAGTGGAAACGCAGCAGATAAGTCTCCATTTCATGATGGTAATTCTATTTATATTTTTTATTTAATTAACTTATATATTTTAT
This sequence comes from Monomorium pharaonis, assembly GCF_013373865.1. NCBI lineage: Eukaryota > Metazoa > Arthropoda > Insecta > Hymenoptera > Formicidae > Monomorium > Monomorium pharaonis. The sequence continues at coordinate 21,828,603 of NC_050472.1, read as the reverse complement.
ATCAATTTCTTTATTTTTTAAATATTATTTATAAAAAAGTTAAAAGATACATACAAAACTTTAAATTATATAAAAGTATACATTTTTGTATTTTTTTCTAAAATGAAAAAGTACGGTTTATCTACTTTTGTTTGACAATAATTGTCTTATTTTTATAAGATTACGTAAATAAAAATTTTTGTTATAAATTTATAGTAATAGAAAATTTTACATCTAACCATTTTTGCCCAAAAAATCTGTACATATATTTAATATGAAATTAATATAAAAATCTGTATATATAATTAAATTAGTGCAATCGAGTTATTAATTATTTTATACAGAATTATATACACGTAACTCCGATTTTGCTAATTTTACAAAATATCGCGTTTTTTTTTTGTTTTTCATATATAGTAAAATTGTATACACAACTTATATAATATATTCTGCAGATATACTTACGAAAAATGCGGATGTCTCACAAAATGATGTCTACCCTGACTACAGATTACCAACAAAGATTAAACCCATTTCGTACGAGATTATTCTGAGTCCAAATTTCACGGACTTTACATTTAACGGTATCACAAAAATTAATGTCATTGTAGCACAAGAAACTAAAAGTATTACGCTACACGTGGGAAATATCAAAATCGAAACAGTGTCTGTTGTGCCCTTTCGTCAAAATGAACTTTCGATTTCTTATGAGAATATTACTGAAAAGTACACTATTACTCTTCCTAAAACAGTCTTAGAAGATGAGGAATTATTAATTGCCTTTGAATACAATGGGATCTTATCCGACAATATGATCGGATTTTATAGAAGTTCTTATGTCGATCAAAACGGAAACATTAAGTAAGTGTTACAATCAATATACAATCTATTTAATAACAACATTATGTAGCAATAAAAAAAAATAAAAAGTACACGCTATAAGTATTATCTCCAATAAATATCATAATGATTTCTAACACAAATCTCTGCGTAAAAAAATCACAGATGGCTAGCTGCTACACAATTTCAAACGACACATGCGAGACATGCTTTTCCATGCTTCGATGAACCGAGTTTTAAGGCAAACTTCTTAATTCGCATAGTAAGAGACGACAATTATAAGACCATTAGTAATATGCCATTGGAAAAATCTGAAAAACTGTAAGTGTAAAGAAAGTATAACTTTCTAGTGTTCTTTCCTTCTGCTTCGTCGAATAAGCTTCTTTGCTTTAAAATACTATTATACATTTACTTTTAAGGGAACCGGAATCCAATAGGACCTGGGATATTTTTAAACAAAGCTCGCCAATGTCCACTTACTTAGTGGCCTTTATCGTATCGGAATTTAGTTCTCTTCCTCCTGGAGAAAGTGTTGGAAATTACTTTAAAGTATGGTCCAAACCACTTACCATCAATCAAGCTGATTACGCTTTGAAAGTCGGCACTGATGCCCTCGAACTGTTTGAGAGCAAATTCGGGCGTAATTTATTTCCTAAAACGGACATGGTGGCCGTGCCTGACTTCTCAGCCGGGGCCATGGAAAATTGGGGATTGGTTACATTTCGCGAAAGTCGAATGCTGTACGACCCGATAGAATCATCGATAGCAGCGCAGCAGAGCGTGACTTCCGTGATTGTTCACGAGTTATCGCACATGTGGTTCGGGAATTCGGTGACACCAGAATGGTGGAGCTACCTTTGGCTTAGCGAAGGATTCGCCAGATATTTCCAGTATTTTGTTACCGCGGAGGTAAGAGCAACATTTAAGATTTTTTGCAATTATCGAATGTAGTTAAAATACAGGATTGTGAAGTAAAGCATTACTAGTAACGTTGTTACACTTACTATTACTTTTTTTTAGTAACAATTGTTAGTTTTTCTGTCCGTAACAGTAGCGATAACGTCGTTATATATTTACAATAATAAATTTGTCGTTATTTTTGTTGTTATTTTAAATAAGCGTATAATACAGACGTATGGACTTGCAATTAATCAAAACAACTATAGATTTTGTATTGAATTGATCAAATAGCAACATAAACAAGTGAATGTTATTCTAAATTTTAGAATCTAAAAGAAGTCATCAAAATTTCGCTTAAAAAATCAATAAAAGAATAACAAATTATTACTTTCTAAGTAACAGTATCACATTACTTTTTAAAATTAGTAAAGAATAACAATAACAAGTTATGTTCTATCAAAAAAATAATGGTAACATATTAGCTTAAAATAATGTTTCCAACTTTAAAATATAATTTTTAAAAAATATTTAAATATTAAGTCTAAGTAATTTTTGTTATAATTCTAATTTTATGCAATTTATATAATTATATATTACATTAACATTCTTAAAAATAAATTATTTATTTATATTTTAATATTCACATCAGAATTTTTTTTTAATGTAAAGTTTTTTTAGTTTTTAATATTTTTTATATTTTTGTGAGAATATAATTAATAAATATTGTTTTTATGTTCAAACATTTATTTTGTTTTAGCTTAATCCAACATGGAACATGGAGCAACAATTTGTGGTGGAGCAACATCAATCTGCATTAATAGCGGATGGTCTAGAATCATCTCTTTCGATGACTCGAGACGTTTCCAATAAATCGCAAATTGCAGGAATAGGAGACACTATTACTTATAACAAGGGAGCTAGTATTGTTCGTATGATGAGCCTCTTATTCGGAAACCAAGTTTTCGGAGACGCAATAAAAGAATACATAAAATCCAAGTAAATATTACAACATATTAAACTATATTTGTTGTATTTTTTAAACAATTAATTTGCTAATAATGTTAAATTTTAAGATATAATTTTTGCAAATCATGTAATTTGTTGTATAAAAACAACTGATATAATGATAGAAAATTATAAGAAAAAGAATTAAATTAATTATTTTTATTAATGTCTTATTATTTTAATTAAATATATACATTTTTAATATTATGTTTACATTAAATTAATATTATAACATATATATTATAGTTGCGCAAGACACTGATTTATTACTATTTGACTATCTATATTATATTAATTAAAAATACTTTAAATTAATATTTTTGCACAAAATTCATGTCTCTTTTTCTTGACGTAATAAAAAAATTACATTATAATACATCTTCTAATAAATATATCATGATGTAATTTCTAGTGAAAACGGATTGGGCCATCCAGATAAATTATGGCAAGCAATACAGAAAGAAATAGAGAATCCAAAGATACAGAAAGGAATAGATAAAGATTTAATCATTAATGTAAAAGAGGTAATGGATACTTGGACTACAAAACCCGGATACCCCGTTATATCAATTGCCATTAATGAGACCGGACAAGTGACAATTACTCAAGAACGCTTTCTTCTGAGAAACGTGGATAATACTCCTAAAGATATCACTTGGTCTATCCCACTCACGTTTGCACAAAACAAAAAAGATTTTGAGACTGTGAAAATCAAACATTTGCTATCTGAAAAAGAAAGTACCGTAAACCTCAAAATTGATCCAGAAGGATGGACCATATTTAACGTTCAATCATCAGGTTGATATCAAACAATGTTTTTAGTCATAAAAGTAGAATTAATAATATTTAATATGTATTGATTCATAATTAGACTATTACTATATATTAATTATTAAATTCTTATTATTTGATAGGACAAATTATTAAAAAAAAGAAATATTGTCGTTAAAAGTATTAAACATAAACGTTTGAAATTAAGATTACAGATTCTAAAATAACTTACATAAATATTTTATAGTTTAAAAAAACTTTAATATTTTTATTGTACAGGTTTTTATCGCGTAAATTATGACACTCTCGGATGGCAGAAAATTATTAGTTTATTGAAAAGCAAAAAAATGGAAGACGTTCATGTATTAAATAGAGCTGGCATCGTAGATGATTTGTTAAATCTGGGCAGAGCAGGATATCTAAGTTACAATATAGTTCTGGAGGGGTTGCTTTATCTTCAAAAGGAAACAAATTACTTGCCTTTGAAAGCAGCACTTAATGGTTTGGAATACCTAAATAAGCGATTTTCAGGACATACAGAAGAACACGCCTTACTTAAGGTATATTTTTGTTAATTACATACAGTATACAAATTTATATATAATTAAAAAGTAGACATAATTATTTAATTACAATAAAAACTGCTAAACTATTTACATTATCTATTATGTAAATTTGTCTTAGCAAATTACAAAATAACTTTTTTTTATATAAAATTAATTAAGTGCTTATTTAAGTAATTACAATTTTAAACATATTTGTATAAATTTAAATACAAAAAGAAAAATCTATTCATAATTTTATAATATTTATTTCATATTTCTAGTCATATATCCTGTCTCTTCTCGATAACATGAATATCCAATTAGGCTATAGAGAAAATGAAGATGAAAATGAAGAAAGATTAAATGTTCTGTTACGACAAGAGATAAATAATTGGTTCTGTAAATTTGACGATGAGGAATGTGTAAATATTTTTACAGAGAGATTTAAAAAATGGAGAGAATATGATAACACCCGGTAAGAATATACAAACGTTCTTTTATTTCCATTACAATTTCCACAGTACACACATAATATGCATATAAAATTTCATACATTTAAATTAAGTAATTTCTATTACATTTACATGTAAGCATTTTGCTGTTATTTGCCATTATTATCCTATAAAAAGTAAAAACATTCCAGTTTTTACACATAATTTTAAGAAAAGAATTATTATATTTCTTAACAATAATTTAAATAGTTATAATATAACTAATGTCAAATTGTTTAATATTCTACAGTTTTAACCCGAATGAAAGGCCCATAGCGTACTGTGTAGCCATAAGACATGGCACTCCAGAAGACTGGGAATTTTTATGGAACGAATATGTTAGTTCCAATTATCCGACTGATCAAATAGTGATTTTAAACGCTTTGGGATGCAATCGGGATACCACTATCTTAGAGAAGTAAGACTTGTACTCTAAAATATGATAAAATGTTATTATTTCTTGAAATATACGAAAGTATTTTCAAATGTTTTAAAATACCTTAAGGCTCTACACTTGTTATAGAAAAAAATTTTTTATGAGCGATTTAAATATTTTCTAATTGACTATATAAAAAAAACAGATATGTACATTAGTATGTTTGTAATAATAATTTAAATTTTTTAACAATTTTTGATATCTACTTTTACTTATATAGTCGTAGCAATAATTCAAATAGGGTAAACTAGTGGTACGATATAATTATCATCCAGATATTGTATACGTGCTATATATAATATTTCACTTAGAAAGTAATTATTTTTAGGTATCTGAAATATGCCATTACCACTTATGACAAAAACAACCCAATTCGCAAACAGGATAGTACAGCTGCCTTCGCTGCCGTTTATAACTCTGGTCTGCTTGGTGCTGAATATGTTCTTGATTTTGTTGATAAGTACCACAAAGACATGGAAAAATAGTAAGTTATCTTATAACGCAATGTTTTCGCCATATATTAACATTAATTTATAAAGAGAAGTAGGATATTGTGTTCATAAATAAGTATATTGATATGTGCTAATATGCGTTATTCATATAAATTATTTTTTGTAAGATATATTTCTTTAAATTCTTTTGGATTATACAAATTTAAATAAATGATATCAAAGAGCGTACATGAATCAAAGAAAAGAATCAAAGATTATCTCTACATTGATTAATAATCATGCGATCCTTTTAGCTACGGAGGACAGAGTACAATAGCCACAATCCTCGATGGAGCGTCACAACGTCTTTCTACCAACGAATCAGTGACTAAATTCGAAAGTCTTATAAAAAAACACGAAGAAAATTTTGCGTCGATTAAAGACTCTCTGGATTACTCTTTAAAAATTGCCAAATATGAATTGAATTGGTACAACGATTTTTCGACATCTATAATTCAGTGGCTAAAAACATATGACGAACTCAGATATCCTCTACCCTCAAATATAATTCCTAAAAGTTACGTTATTTCCCTTACACCTTATTTGGAAGACGATTTTCACTTCGATGGAAAGGTGACGATTGAAGCCGACGTTAACCAACCGACAGATCAAATCATTTTGCACTCGTCAGAAATTAAACATCGTGAAGTGAACGTGAAAAAGAAATCAGGATCCAATTTGGAAACACTGCCGATCAAAACAAAACGGGTCGTAAAACAATATGACTTCTACGAAATACATCTCGAAAGCAAACAACCTAGTAGAACACAATTGATCATTGAAATCGAGTACACAGGTCACTTGAATGCGACAGAGCATCGTGGCTTCTACAAAAGTTCTTACGTGAACAAGACTGGAGGACTGAGGTAATATTAAACATTATCGTATTTACTAAATTCACATCTAGTAATATCTATTAAGAACTTTTTAATTTCTTTTCTGTTTTAGAATTTGTTAAAAATTTTAAGGAACATTTTTAATAATTAATGCACTTATTATTGTTTGTTTTTTTATAATTTATTTTACAATATGCTTTGACAACAATTTTATTAAATTTTAAATAACCACTTTATTACAAGTTACATAAAGAAATGTAAAAGGATATAAAATATAAGTTAAAATAACATTTTTCTTTATTTCTCTTTTTTTTTATTTATAACTAAACTCTTGCATTAAATATTTATCTTTAAAAAAATATTTGATATACTAGATGGCTTGCAGCCTCACATTTAGAACCCGTTGGCGCCAGAAAAATGTTCCCTTGCTTCGATGAACCAGCACTGAAAGCGATTTTTACTATACAAGTTAATGTGCTGGCAAAGTACCAGAAATACTATGCTATTAGTAATATGGAAGAGGACAAAGTTGATAAAAGGTATGTGTAAATTTAAATGTATTTCTTAAGGATAATTTAATTAAAAGTTTACTTTTACAGCAATTGCTTAATTAATATTTAATTTTATTATTACATTATTTCTTCTTTTTATCTTGTTTCTAATAAAAAATTAAATATGACAATATATTCAATATTTTTTTATGTACAGAAATGTGTTTCAAAGATATTGTTTTAAGTATCATAAATATGACTCTTTAAAAAAAAAATATAGTCTTAACAATGGAACATATTACAAGCGCATTTGCCATTGTAAAAACAAAATTATATAATTATTATAAATCTTGTCGAAACACAAAAATTAAAATCACCTTTTAACAAATTGTTACAGCAATAAAGAATATACATCATTCATCTTCACTAAATCAGTGCCAATGTCGACATATCTAGTGGCAGTTATCGTTTCCGATTTTGAATCTAAATCAGCTGAAAGAGATGGAACTAAATTTGCTGTATACGCACGTCCTAACGCCATCGATCAAACTGATTACGCTCTATTCGTGATGGCTCCATTGATGAAGTTCTTTGAGACAACATACAACCAACCTTATCCGATCTCAAAACTTTTTATGGCAGCGTTGCCCGATTTCTCATCAGGTGCAATGGAAAATTGGGGTCTTTTAACATATAGAGAATCAAGAATGTTATATGACGAGAACCACTCGCCAATCACAAACGAACAGGATATCAGAAACGTGATTGCTCACGAAATCTCTCATCAATGGTTCGGAAATTTGGTCAGTCCTCAGTGGTGGAAGTATCTTTGGTTGAACGAAGGATTTGCTAGATACTTTGAATATCACGCCCCAGCTCGTGTACGTAATTAAAACACTTCGCCAATTTAATATCGATTTATAATACAAAATTTAAATCTTTAATATATTACAAAGTTTTATCAACGAGAGATTCTTTTAGAAAATTTTTTTAGATCTTAAACACAGAAATTATATTCTTCTTTAACATATCTTTATACATTTTAGTGCAATAAACGTAAATAAAATAAATATTAAATAAATTAAATAAAAATACTACTTCTATCTAAATGATAAAAATTTCTTTAATCAATAAATTAATTATTTACATTCTGTAATTAGGTATTTGACGACAAGACTTTGGAATCGCAATTTGTAGTGGACCAAGTACACTCTGCTTTCAGTGCAGATAGTTCCAAATCTACACATCCCATGAGTTACGATGTAGCTACTCCTCGTGAAATTCGAAGTATATTCGACTCAATCAATTATGCTAAAGCTGGTAGCGTATTAAGAATGGTTGAAAAAACATATGGAATCGAACTGTTCGATAGTGCATTAAAAGACTATCTTGAAAAACGGTATGTAATAATATTATTATTTTATAAATTAGGAATATTCTTTTTATTAGTTCAATTAAAAAATTCTCTGATTTTGATTACATAACAAATGTAAAATGTTTACTAGACTAATTATTATAAATAAATGTAATTAGAAGTGTTTATTTAAGGATCACAAAATATAATTAATATTTAAAAAATTATTTACATAATTACATTAATTGCTATATTAAAATTTTTTACAATATAAAAAAATTTTAATTAATCGAATAAACGTTTAATAACTAAATTTTATTTTAAAAAGTAAATTGTGATAAGTAAGTACAGAAATAAAGGAAAAATACAACCTATGATTTTATTCAATAAGATGAAAAAATATATCTCCAATATAAAGGCAAAACAACTTAAATATTTATTTTGTAACGAACACTTCCGTTAAGAAGAAAAAAATCCCTTTTTGATTCATTTCTTAGGAAAAACGATGTTGCTACTCCTGAACATTTATATGCATCACTTCAACAAAAAATAAAGGAAAAGGAACTAAACGATGAAATCAAAGATATCTTAGACACATGGACAACTCAATCTGGCTATCCTGTCGTTAGTGTCACTGTTAAAAAAGATTCTATAATTTTACAACAAAAACAATTCTTTCTTAAAGACGATGAAAGTAATTCTGATGATACCATATGGCACATTCCAATCACGTGGGCATCAATTCAGAATAAGTTAGAATACTTTAATACCACACCGAAATTTTGGTTGATTGAGAAAAAACAAAACAAAACAATAGAAAATCCATCAGACTCACTTTTAATATTCAACATACAACAATCAGGTAATTAAACTAAGCAAATTAGAAATTAACATAAACTGCAAAGAATAAATATAACTATATAAAATTTGAATATTTAACAATTTTAAATACATCTCCATTATTCGATTATTTTCAATATTTTGAGAATTTGCATTTACATATGCACAAATTTGTTTTCAGGTTATTATCGTGTAAATTATGACAAAGAACATTGGACGAAACTAATTAATTATCTTAAAAACGAGGATATTCAAACAATTCACGAAACCAATCGTGCAGCCTTAATTAATGATCTTATGAATCTTGCAAGAGCAGGCTACATTGATTACAAGACTGTTATAAATGCTACAATGTATTTAGAAAGAGAAGATAATTACTTCCCATGGCAAGCATTCTTCAATAATCTGCCTTATTTAAACAATCGTTTTGTAGGACGTGATATTGAAGGCTTATATAAAGTATGTGAATTATAATTAAATAAATGCTTGTCTCATAATTAATAAACTTTATATAAATTAAATATTAAATTAATATTTTTAAAAATGTTTTAATTTATTACTATCTTATGTATAATTATTGAGTTTGTTTTAGACTTTTTTATAAACAATATATCTAAAACAAAATTAGAAAATTAGAAAATCAAAGAAATTTAATCATCTCAAAATTTTACGTTTATTAATTAATGGATAACTCTCAAGCTTTGTGTTCTTCCTATTTAAATAAAGTTTCTTGATTATATCTTGTTAATATATTTTTTAATCAAATTATATTCTAAACTTTTTAATAAATTATCTATTTGTTATTTTATAAAAAATTTTATAAGGAATATATTTTACAGAAAGAAATAAATATGTATATCTTTTTCAGAAATGGTTAACATCATTAATAGGTCCACTTTATGCACGGCTAGGCTTTGAAGATCGTGAGAATGACGACAATCTGACTAAAATGTTAAGAATAAACACTCGTAAATGGGCCTGCAAACTAGATATAGCAGATTGTAAATTCATTGCTGCAAGATATTTTCAACAAAAACAACATTCCGGAACTAAGTAAGTCCAATAACAAATCAAAATGTTTATTGCTTCGCGTAAACTATATAGAATGATTATATTATATAAAATCTTTATGTGTAATTGTATAAAAAAGAATAAAAAAAAACAAAGATATAAATCAAAAGCGACATATATATATATGTATACATATGTAATATTGTGTACATAATATGTATATATAATATTGTAACAATTAAATTTTTGACTCTCTTACAGTATACCACCAAACTACCGCGATGTCGTCTATTGTACAGCTGTGCAAATGGATAAAACAAATAATTACAAATTCCTCTGGCAGGAATATTTAAAAAGCAATGTTACCATAGATAAACTCGTTATTCTCAATTCGTTGGCTTGTTCAGAAAACAAAGATGTTTTAGAAGAGTAATTATTACTTATATAATATCTTCTTTATTATCCGTATCAATTGTTATAGAAAGAAAAAATAATAGAATAGCATAAATTACATCTACTACTTGTTTTATAAAATACAATTTTACAAATTTTTTAATGTTTACATTCTAACTAATACTCTAATAATTTTAATGACTTTCTAAAAAAGACAATTTATTAAATAATTTTAAAAATAAATTGCAACGTTAAATAAATTAAATTAATAAACAATATGTATAAATTACTAATCTATCTCTTGCATTAAATTAAGATTATTACGGGAAACGGTCAAAGAAAATTCACAAATACGATATCAAGACAGTGCAAAAGTATTCTCAAACGTTTACGATGCAAGTTTAATTGGCGTTGAAGCTGTCATGACAGTAATTAAAAGTGATTACGATAATATATTGCACCTACAGTAAGTAAATAACTTTGCTTAATAATAAAAATGATAATAATGCAATATAACATATAATTTTTAATTACAGTTTCAATGATTTTACAAAAATTGGAAATATAATAAGCGCTTTGGCAAGCAGATTATCTACTCATGACCTCTATAATCAGGTAATTTCTCATATTATTTACATTTTAATTATTGTTATTTAATTAATTTGCAAAAGAAATATTTATTTATTCCAATTTTTAAAAGATTTTTATAAATAAAAATATGATTAAATAATCTTTCCACATGTAATTGTGATATATATTTTATTAAATATTAAGTTTAAAAATGATTTATATATAATTATTAAATAAAACACTTACAGTGAGTAAAATAATCAAGCTTTATTTAAATTTGTATAAACGTTTAAAAACATTAACTCTTCAAACTCATTAAAATCTGTCCTAGTAGAATTGTCCTACTATAATTTTAATAATTTATATAGATATTTTATTTAAATATGGAAAATTCTTAGTAAATTGCAAATTAATATTTTTGATAACTTTTATCAATATCTGTTTATGACATTTATTTTTTACTCGTAGTATACAAAATTACTTAATTGGTTGGGTGACAAAGAACCTGAATTAAAAAAATCCTTCAATTCTTACTTGAAAACGGCGATATATGAATTCGAGTGGTACGAGAAAAAAGTACCAATAATTTTTGAAACATTGGACAATCTATTTCCAAGCATTACGTACCGTTTGCCGAAGACACTTGCTCCAAAATTGTATAACGTGTATCTCACACCTCATATGGAAAAAGGCGTCTTTGAAGGAAAAGTAAATATATATATAACAGTTGAGGAAGATACTACATTGATAGCTCTCAATTCTCACGAACTTAATATCTTAAACATAAAAGTCTTAAGAAATGACAAAGAAATGCCTTGGTTGACTAATACGACAAATATTCCACAACAACTAAGAATATATTTAGCCAACTTTGTACATAAAAATGAGGAAATAATAATAGAAATTGAATTTAGCGGGGTTCTTAATGATGATATGAAAGGATTCTATCGTAGTTCATATCTCGATAGTAAAGGAGTACAACAGTAAGTACAACATTTATTATATGTAGAAAGCAATAATACTTTTTTATATAATTATTGCGTTATAGAATGCAATAATATTTCTTTATATAATTATTAAAAGAAAAATTTATTAAAAGTAGATAAAAGCAATTTTGCAATTTTATTTTTTAACTTTCCAATTGAACTTTTTTCAACTCTCATTAACTGTACTAAACAGCATGAAATTAATAATATTTTAATTAATTAAAATACTTGGTTTTTTATTTTTACTTTTATTTGTAATTTTATTAATTTTACTTTTTTATTTTTTCAAATTTTATTTTAATATTTGTTTATTCTTTTTTATAGTTGGATAGCTACAACACAGTTTGAACCTACGCATGCTAGACAAGCTTTCCCTTGCTTCGACGAACCAGCATTTAAATCGAAATTTCAAATTAATATTCAGAGGCTAAACCATTACAACTCGTTAAGTAATATGCCACTCGATACATCAGTTCAAAATCCAAAGTAAGTGTGTAAAAGTATATGAACAAACTTAGACATTTATATTTTATAGGTTTTGTAATACAGTATAAAAGATACATAAGTTAGTTTATGTTGCTTTAATTATATGTTATTTAGGGATACTAAATATACATGGGACATATTCCACACGACCATTGTCGATATGTCAACATATCTGGTAGCATTCGTTGTCTCTGAATATGAACCTGCGGTTCATCCTGCAAACAGACTTAACGTATGGGGCAGATCGGAAGTCGCTCCATATGGAAAATATGCTCAAAATATTGGAATGGGAATTATTAATGCGTTAGAAAATATTACGGACATTGACTATGCTTTATATAAGCTCGATTTGGTGGGAATTCCAGATTTCTCTTATGGCGCAATGGAGAATTGGGGCCTTGCTACTTTCCGGTAATATAATTTTTTATTCACGATTGTCGTAATATATCAGCTACTTGTATTTTACATAATTAGTTTCTTATACTGTATATGTTACTGTCTTATACTTATAACAAGTTTCTTATACTGTACTTTTTTATAATACTTTTTAATAAATAATTTGATGTCTTTATCAGTGAATACGCACTTTTCTATAATGAAAAAGAAACCACATCGACATATGAAAAATACATAATCACTATAATAGCGCATGAACTTACTCACATGTGGTTTGGAAATCTCGTTACTTGTGATTGGTGGGATTACATTTGGCTCAACGAAGGTTTCGCGCAATACTTCGAATGGTTTGCATCTGAAAAGGTATATAATAATATTTTTATAAAAGAGAAATCATATTTTTTACTTCTATCTTTTACAAGTAATTTTTTTCTTTACAAATTTAATTTACCTTTTTTTAATTGATCAACAGTTAATTTGTTATAATTCTTACAAATAACAAATACAATAATTTACCTTATTTTTCTTAGATACGACCAGATTACCATTTCATGGATCAATTCGTGGTTTACGAATTACATCCTGCTTTGTTAAAAGATGCTTCGATTTCAACACACGCAATGACAAATCCCGTTCAAACACCGGAAGAAATAGCTGGTATTTTTGACTACGTCACTTACGGCAAATGTATGTATAATATCATATCATATAAAAACCGCAATATCGAGACACATAATGCATAACACACTTAATCAAGAGATTTCTTATTAAAAATATTCTTTCCCTACTTTTAATAAAAAATTTTATTACTGCCTGTGCACCGAAAGTAATCCTTTTCTCACCTATCAATTAACATTCAAGGACCAACATTTTAACGCACAAGTAACAAAAATTATTGCGTACGACATGTGCGAATGGCTATTGTCCATATGTAGAGGTAAACGCGGTGCTCGCCTTCGACTTGTGCGTCCATTTCCCGCACTTACGGATAATTAGCTCGACTCGATCACCGCACTTGTTGCACAAATATCTATTGTTATATAAATAATATAAAATTTTATAAATATAAAAATTTATACAAAGTACAAAATTATAATTTTTGTAAAATTTTTTATTAACTTAAAAACTTATTATTTAAAATATAATTTATATCAAAACGACCTGTTATTTTACAACTATAATTTAATTTATAATTAAATTAAATGCATAGCTCAACATTTTGTAAAAAATATTTTATTTTTAATATTTAATATTAATAGATTTATATGTATTTTTTTAGCTGCCAGTGTCTTACGAATGTTCTTCAATGCATTTGACGAAAAGGATTATATATCGGCACTCCGTGATTATTTAAAGAAACAAGAGTTTCGTACGGCACTTCCCACAGATTTATGGAAAAGTTTTGAAAAGTACGTATCAATACCAATTGAGAATAGAAAGGCAAACATCGAGGAAGTTATGAATACTTGGACGAATCAACCGGGATATCCTGTCGTCAATGCTACATTAAATAATAATATATTAACGCTTACTCAGGTAACATAATATAGGTTTATTATATTTCTGGCATTTTTTCACGTTTGTTTTTAAAATTTCTTAATTCAATTTAATACGTTGTGTTACAGGAACGGTTTTTACTGAACAGAAATACCCCTGGTGATGAGTTCTATTGGATACCAATTGAAGTATTCGTTCCAGCTGATTCGTTTACTGTGTCTTCAGAGAACAAAATATCGATAGAACCAAAACTTCAGAGCGCATCTGCTGATGTATTTTCGGAGCAAAAAATACAGCTAGGACCAAACCTTCAAAGCACATTTTCCAGTGTATCTTCTGAACGCAAAATACAACTAGGACCAAATCTTCAGAGCAAATTTGCAGGTGTTTCTTCAGAGCACAAAGTAGAGTTACAACCAAATCTTCAGAACACATTTGCTGGTGTATCTTTAGGACAAAAAGTACAGTTAGGACCCAATCTTCAGAGCACATTTACTGGTGTACCTTATGAACACAAAGTACAACTAGGACCAAATCTTCAAAGCATATTTGCTGATGTTTCTTCCGAGCACAAAGTACAGCTAGAACCAAAATCTCAAAATATATTTGATGGTGTATCTTTAGATCGTAAAGTATGGCTGGGACCAGAACCTAAAAGAATGTTTATTAATCCTATTAACGACTGGTACATCGTTAATTATAAACAAACTGGTTTCTACCGCGTTAACTACGATCCTAATTCCTGGAATGCATTAATTAACAAGCTAAATAATAAAGGATTTGAAGCTATTAATGTCTTGAATCGTGCTCAAATTATAGACGATCTCTTTAACTTAGCTCGCGCTAACTACGTAGATTACGAATTAGTAATGAACGCAACGACATATCTGAAACAAGAGACACATCATTTACCCTGGAGAGCATTCTTCAACGGCCTATCATATGTTTATGGAAGATTTGAAAGCCCTTCCCAGCAAACTTACATGATTGATCTAAATCAATACGTTTTAGATTTATTGACTGATATGTATAATACAGTAGGATTTACTGATGGCGATTCCGAAAAGCATTTAGACAAATTAAATCGGGAAATGATTCTTCAATGGGCCTGCAAGTTGAACAAACCAGACTGTATAGAAAGGTCTAAAAATTTGTATGCAACTTGGCGTAAAAACAGTATTGAACGGTAAGACTTTAACAAATTTTGATAAAATTATATTAAATTTATAATACTTGTTTTAATTCTAAATGTTTGATTAATTTTTAAATTTTTAAATTGTTTTTATTGATTAACCTCAGCCTATACAAGAATTAAAAAAAGCTTCTATTCTAAACATTATAAAATATAAAACTTAAAAGTAAACATACTGGAAGTAAAAATAATTTAACTTAAAATTATCTTGAACAATTGAGTGTATAATATGGAAAATAATCTAAAAAGAATTTTAAAATTATAAACTTATATTTACTAGATTCTAAATAATTATTAAAAACTGAACAGACTAGATAAAAGATTAAATTCGTCCAATGGTTTAATTATTAAACAAGTTTAATTTACTTTGTTTTAAAATTTATGATTGTTATCTAAGATTTTCTTATTCAGAATTCCACGTAATGCACGACCAGCTGTTTATTGCACCGCATTAAAACAAGGAAACACAGATGATTGGGATTTCCTGTGGAAACAGTATTTAAAAGAAAACTTTGCAACCGAGAAAAAAATTATTATAACTGCACTTGGATGCTCAACAAATAAGACAGTGCTCCAAGAGTAAGTTTTTAAACAGAATATGCAACAACGTTAACCAAAATAAAAAAAATAAAACTTATTATTTTATACCAGTGTCATTTTTCTAGCTTATTTAATATATATATATGATAATTAAAAGATATTTAAAGAAATAATTTAGAAAAGTTAATTTAAGTTTTAACATCCTCAATAATACTTGATAAAATAATTAATTTAAAAATTAAATATAGAATTTGATTTATTTTATGTTTTTTATCAGTAAGTAAGTATTATTTATATCATAAAATTTGTCAAAATTATAAGAATTGCAATCTCTCTGATTACATGCATTTCCGAATCATAATTAATTGATTGATTTATGGATAATTTGTTTAAACAGTTATTTAAGAAAAGCTATCAAAAAGTACGATCCTGCCAATGCTGACATTCGCCGACAAGATGTTTCAGCAGTATTTACTTCCGTATACAGTCAAAGTAGAGTAGGAGTAAATGTTACTCTTGACTTTTTAATGGCAAATAACGATGAACTATACAACTAGTGAGTATCATTACAGTGCTATCTGCTGTAAATGCAATAAAATTCTTACGTTTGTATGTTTTCGTTACAGTTTTGGAAAATGGAGCGACATCGCAGACTTATTTGTTAATGTGGCATCATATATATCAGACCAGGAACAATACGACAAAGTATGATTATTCAGAATTTTTGTTTAAAGAATTTACAGTAACAAAACAAAAAAATATTAACTTCTAAAAAATAGATCGAAAAACTTGTTGATCAAAAATTTATTTTTGTATATTATATATTAACTGAATTTTTGTCATATCACAATTTTAAAGAATTGCCCTTATAAAAATATAATACTGACAGTATTAAATTGATCAGTAATATTTATTTTAAGTAATAAAGGCACTATTGTAATATTTTTAATGCTTAAAATAAATAATAATTACTGACCAATTTAATACTGTTTAGTATTACATTTTATAAAAGTGTAGCATATTATCTACTATTATTATATATTCTTATTAATTAATCATATAAGAAAGTCAGCTATAAATTAGATTAGATAATATCATCAAATAATAAAATGACAATAATGTATTCTTCTTTTTTTTAGTTGGTCCACTTTGTCGAACAAAATATAACTAAGTATCCTATAATCGTTAAACAAAAATTACGTTCCGCTATTGCTATTGCGGAAACCAACTTGTTATGGTCCAAAAATTACAGCGAAAAAATTGGACGATGGTTAGCGCAAAAAATGCCACCTCCGGAACCACTAAGTTCTACAAGGATAAAATCATTGGATATCGTTTCTACAATTCTCATTGCTTTAGTATCATATCTTTTAACCTATTACTAAGAACTAAGTTGAATAAAAGAATACATATATTTATATTATACAAAATGTAAAAAATGTATTATTGATTTATATTTTTCATTTAATAATTTGTTTTTTTACTCTAAAAACAGCAAAGTCATATATTTACTTTGTATATAATATTTTATTACATTTAATAAACAAAGAATTCTATCTTTAATCGAGCTTTGTAATTAGGCACAAGTAAATATTATATAAAATAACATAAATAATATATTATTTAGTAAACAATTTTTTATAATATTATAACCCAATTTATCTTAATTACTAATAATTTGAACTTGAAAAAATGTATTAAGTGAATTCTTACAAAACTATTTTATAAGATGTTAATATGCAAGATAAGGTGATATATATAGAATATACATAATAATAAATTACTTTGTACTATAATAAATAACTACATATTTTAATATAACATAGTAATATATTGAAAATATGGTTCTCTTCTTTTAATGTTTACTTAAAAAGTTTAAAGATTTGTAAATTAATAATAAAAAAATATTTCTGATTTTTATTACTAATAAATGTATAAAAAATAGATAAATTTTAATTATACATATATGAAATGTAAATACCCGCCAGTAATAACTTGTAATCAAAATATCACTCTATATAAATACACACAAGTAATAACTATTATATATAATAGTTATTACGTGTGTGTATTTATATAGGGCGATACTTTAATTATAAATTAAATTGTTTAAAAATTTATAATTTTATAAACTTATATTAGTAATAATAAACGTCAAGCAATTAATTTACAATTTTCCTGTTTTAACAAGAAAAATTTTAATTTGAATCCAATATACAATTATCTATAATAATATAATTATAAATTAATCTTTAGAAATATTTAGCCAAAAAAGAAAAAATAATTTAAGAACTTTAAGATAAATTTGCTTTTATATTATTTATTGTTACTTCTACTAGAAATTATCTCCCTTGTTCCTTTGATATCTAAAGTATAAAATTCATGGTAAAATTCCTTAAAACTTAAATTAATTATACCCGCAGTAACCCAAAATTTATTGTAAAAGGATTATTAATTTTATGACCATTTGCATATTTATTCAAATATTTAGACATAATCAAAAATTTGAACACACCCAAAACGCGTCACTCCGCATTGTTGACTATAAATGTACAAATACATTTATAAATACATGATACTCTCGTACAATTCAATTATAAACTATTATGCAATTTCGCTCTTTGTATTCCATTTATAATTTGTTATGTACAACGAGTCACTTTGGCAATACGATAAATTCGACCAAATATCAAACATATGAAACATTAAACTCAACTCACTCACAATTTGACATTACAGAAGAGAATCAAATAATTTTCTATTAGTGTCGAGCATTACACGATCTTCTTCTGTAACCAATCATAAATCTTCCCATGATACTTGTCTAACCATTGTATGTTAGATTTTGCAAGCTCTATCATTTGTAGCGTGGTTCGCGTTGCTGCACCAAGTTCAGTCAAATGTTCTTTTGCAAATACAGTCAACTAGAAAATAAAATATAACAAATAAATACATTGTAAAATTACTTTTTTCAAAAACAGCATTTGTTTTTCAAAAATTGATTACATAGGTATGTTTATCCATTTATTAAATATATAAAAAACTAATATTAATATTTACGTTATGTTTTCTATTTAAAATATTGTTAAACTTGTTTTAAATTATTTATTACAATATATACACTCTATTAATTTTTAACTTACGTCTTTTAATTCATGTATTGTACTTATTTTCCTTGTTGCGGATTTTATGATAGCATTAATACTTTGCGTTGACATTCCAAAACTGCAAATAATAAAAAATTTATACTGTATTAAGTTTTTACAAATAGATATAATATAATACAATCTAAAACAAAAATCTATAACAATGTAAAATATAATAGTAAAAAGTTTTGTTGTTTTCCAATTACACACACACACACACACACATACACGCGCGCAGAATTAATTGGCAATTCTAATTAATCATGTTTTTTACTTGTAGATTTTCTATAACAGTAACATATATAAAAATATACAAATACATAAAAATATGGAAATAACAGCTTACTATTTTCTAAGATGCGCCCATTTGTTTCTAAAGTAATTAAACGCAAGTGGTTGCCCAGCAACGTTGTATGCGACTAATCCGAAAACTTGAATTGCATCCTGCTTTCTGATTCCTGAGTTTTCTGTAAAAGCCCAATCTAAGTATCGGTACAGCAACCATATCTCTCTTGTGCACGCTAATGCTTCCAAAAATAGATTTTTTTCTGAGGCTATGTTAGTTTTTAAGTATCGTTGCCAAACGAATTCCCATTCGCTTTGTCCACCCATTCGAACCGCCGTGCAATAAACCACACTCTTTAAGTTCGGCGGAATCCTAAACGTAAAGTTTGTCACAATTACAAAAAATATATACGTCATATACGGCTTTATTACTTTAATTATTATAAATTAATTTTTTTAAAAACATAAAAATTAAAAATAAGAATAAATTAACTTAATTATTTTGAGTTAAATGCATCGAAAAATACAACAAGTGTGCTAATAAGTAATATATATAGTTCAAGGTTTCCCAAACTTGAATGTGCCGTGATTTATTTTTTAAAACAGTAAATGCTATCTCAACTAGGTTTAAGAGATATGAAAAATATAAAGAAAGAGAGAATAAGTTAATTATTTATTTATTCCACTTTACTTTTTTCTTACTAATTTTTAATTTTTTCTTAATAAATATAATTTTATTAATTTATCTCTCTCTAATATATAATGTATATGAGATATAAAGATGCGAAGAATTTTTTTATTTTCTATTTCAATTAATGACAGTTTTAACTATTGATCAAAATTATTTTTCATACAAAATTTAATAATTGTAATTTATTTTTTTATTTTAATTTTTATTACTGAAAGATTTTTCGCAACCCATACTTTGGGAATCCCTGATATAATTTTTAAATAATATATGAGAAAATATTTCCACTTACGGATTGCTATCGTCTGGATTAGACATGTTACTCCAACGCTTAAAGTATTGCATGGCATTCGTAATGCAATTTTCATGATTAAAGTAACATGCCCAATTTAGAACGTAAATTCGGGTGAAAATTGTCAGCTGAGAATCTTCCACTTTGTCAATAAAACCAACTTGCTTGTATACACTATCGAGTAGTTTTAATATGTATAACTAAAGAACATCAATGATTACAATAATAAAATATTACATGTATTTGATTTCATGAAACACCGCACTAATTATTTATTTGCCTCTGATAACTATTACTTTTATTACTTCTATTTTTTGTCCGATAAATACTTACTCTGAATTTATCATATCCTCGTGTTTTGATTAGCATATCATTGAGATAGTTCATGCCTGTGAAAGCTGCTGTCCAAGGCAAATATTCGGTTTCGTGAATCAAATAAGAAATAACATTAAAAGCAATGGTATAATCGAGCTTACCAGCTCTAGCTAAGTTAAGAGCATCATCGATCAATTGTGCTCGATTAATTGTCGAGATATTTGTAAAATTTTTCTTATGCAATTGTTTAATTATCATTTGCCAGTTTTCTATGTCATAATTCACTCTATAGTACCCTATTCGTATTATAAAAGTATTTTTTTTATTTTCACTATAGTAATATATGTATATATGTATACATATATATGATCCATCGTAAACATCACATCAAGATATAATTACCAGTTTCTTGCACATTGAAAAGTACCCACTGAGATGGACTCACATCTAAATTTTTAAGAATGATTGAACGTTCCGCTTTCATCCATTTTGTGGGTTGAGTGTTATTAAAATTTAATTGTTTCTCACTTGTATAAGTAATAGGTATCCACCATAATGGTTCCGACTTAGATGTAATTGTGTTGTTATTGTCAAGCAGAAAACGTTCCTGTAAAAAGCAGACGAATTTTTTTTATTTGCAAGTATTTCAAATAAAAGATATATTTGAGTAATTATAGTAAAAATTTTGTTCTTTCTCTCTCTCTCTTTCTCTCTCTCTCTCTCTCTCTCTCTCCCTCTCTCTCATTTATTTTATTTTTTTCTATAAATAGAATTTTAAAATAAACTAACCATATCTTATTTTGTTTTGTTGACTCAAGTACCTTAGATATATAATTAAGTATTTTTTACCTTACATTATATAATTATATTTAAGTATTATTTAATTTGTAACTTCACATACCTGTGTTAAAGTAATACTACTATCATTATAGTTTCGTGATACAGTAACTAGAGGAAAACCGGTTTGCAAAGTCCAAGTATCCATTATTTCTTTAACAGTTACATTTGGGTCAAGGACTTTGTCTTTATGAGCTTGAGTGGTCAAAGCATACCACAAATCATTCTGGTCAGCATTTTGATAAGCTCTATTTAATATAAAGAATCAGTTATTTTTTTATTACATAGAAATTTATTATAATTATATTCATATTTACAATTATATTAAAAAATTATATTGTTATCAATTCTAATTGTTATATATATATATATAAACATTAATTAACCTTTACTTACTTTTTATTTAAATAATTGGTCAGACCCTTCTTGAAAACTTCTGCAGTGAGAAAGTGGTCCATCATTCTTATTATGGTAGCGCCTAACCAATTTCAATAATATATAATAATATATAAATATAATTAACTTTAAATTTGTTATGTACACACAAATTATATACCTTTACTATAAGAAATCTCATCAAAAATTTCATTAATTTCATCTGGATTCCCAACTTCAACAGATATGGGATGGGAAGATTCCAAAACGTCTAAACCAAATACATTTTGAAGTTCAAGAACGACAAATTGTTCCAGCATTTTCCATGTTGGTTCCACCTGCACATTTTAAGAATATGCAAACATATTTTTATTATAATACATAATCTATAAAATATATTTAAAACGTCTTCAAAATATTAAACAATCTGTTATATTTTCTAAATAGAAACTTGGAAATTGCCAATTTATCAACGCTATGTTATATGTTATAATATGTAATAATTTTCACATTGCATGTGATATGTAATCCCCATATAAACGTACTGCATTCGTGCCAATAAATTCCATATAACTGGCAAAACCCTCATTTAACCAAAGATCCGTCCACCATTTTGGAGTCACTAAATTTCCAAACCATTGATGCGCGAGCTCATGAGATATCGTCATTGCTATTTCCTGCTTGGTTTCATTGGTCGCTGTGCCTTCTTCGTACAACATTGCTGTTTCTCTAAATTAATAAAATATCATACTAATTGCAAGTATTTCCGCACTTCAAACAAGTCAAAGATTTATTATAAACTTTTACTAACATTTCAAAATAGATTAATTGCGAATAAAAATATACGGCTCGCTTACTGTATTATAATATCTACTTGTAAAGAAATTTTTTTTTTTATTTCACGTATTAAGAATATTAAATAATTAGGTATTAATTCATTATCAATGTACTCGATGTTCTTATATACCTATACGTTATTAATCCCCAATTTTCCATAGCACCGGCGTTGAAATCAGGTAACGCGACCATATCCATCTTTGGCAAAGGAAACTTGATCTTGAAATAGTCTTCGTAGTATTTGAGTACTTTCGGTCCAATTTGCAAGCTGTATTGTGATTGATCAATGACATCGTGGCGCGCCCAAACCCTAAAGTTACCATCTTCTGATTTCCGTACGTCAAAGTCGGAAACGATAAAGGCTACTAAATACGTGGACATTGGTACTGAACTCTCATAACGATCCCACACATACATGTCCAGATCAGGCCTGATTTACCAACAAAAAAGAATGTTTCTTAAAGCTATATATATTACTCTCTTAAATAATAAATTTGTTCTAAAATTAATATTTTAAAAGAAATTAAATAAATTATTTGTTATCATCCACATTTTTACTTACAACAGAAAAATATTTTTCAATTTATGATCAAATACCTTTTTAATTGTTGTGAATTTAACATTTTAGACACTCCGCACTAAATAAAAATCTAAATTGCAAAGAGAGATCCAATAGAATCATGAACTTAATTGTAGTCACGAAAGTAATTCCAAAAGATAAATTAGATTTGTGAAACAACGTCAAAATAACACGAGAATATAATATACATTTACTTACACTGGAATCGGGTCCCATTTTCTAGGCATATTCGAAATAGATGTCATATTTATGGGACGCGCTATGGTGATCTGAAACTTGGCTTTCAAAGTCGGTTCATCGAAACATGGGAAAGCACGACGTGCATCTGTTGGTTCAAATTGAGTCGCAGCAATCCATCTATAATGCAGAGTTCAAATACTCTTGACAAACAGTCGATAGTAGGTTTTTGAGCCTGCACGTAAGCCAAACATGCAATCGCAGCAAAAATATTTAAAATATATAATCATTCGTTCAATTCGTTTTGTTCTCTAATCAAAACTCTTCAATAAGCCCCCGAGTATAAAACAATATTATACCAATACACACTACTATTCGTTGATAGTACACAGATTCCGTGAGAATACCTTTCTCTTAATCGGAATCACTGAAAGCCAATGAATAGTCACTGAGACGAATAATCACAGTTATAAGTATAGCATATTGCAAATAAAATTTCATTGATTCAGAACAGATTAAAGTTTCAGAGGTCTTACATATTAAATTAATAAATTTAATAAATAAAAGCTTTATATCAGAATGCACTTTAAATTAAATAAAACGTTAAATCAGTTAAAGCAAAAAAGAAAAAATTTACACTATTACCTAAGTTTCATTGAGACATTGTTTACCTCTTCTGGTTACCGACCATATACGAGCTTCTGTAGAAACCGTACAAGTCATCATTCAGTTGACCAATAAACTTGAGATGCACGACGTATTGCTTGCCTTTCTTTAATCTGTCTGATGTTCTAATCACGTAAAATTGTCGATCAGTATCATTTTTTTGTTCCGCGATCTTGATCTCGTTGCTCCTATTAGCCGATTGTTCCCTAATACTTGTAAAATCTACATCAATCTTCATGTCAACAGCATGCAATGTAACATTATACGTATCCATTGTCACGTTTATCCAAATATGGACCTAAACAAATCAACAATATTTGTGTTTTTATAAAGCAGTCTTTAATACAGTCTTTATTAAATTAATAATGTTGAGTTTCCTTCAAATGTCGCGAAACTTGAATACTGTATTTTTAATTATGTATAAAATTTCTTTCATTATTTTATTATAAAGTATCCAATGAATTTTCAAAATTATATATAAAATCTTTAAAAAATGCATAATTTTTTAACTCATTTAACTTTCTTTAGTTTACAAGGTATGCATTTAAATGCTCTACCTCGGTTGCAATTTTAAAAATCATCACATACTACAACAAACAGAAAAAGAACAAAAATAAAACTTAATAATTACAACCTGATAATTGCAAAAATATGTAATCTGCCTAAATCTAGCATATAAATGTAAAAAATGTCATTATTTATTACATACACTTAAAAAATGTAATGTATTTAATTAGATATGTAGTTGTGGACTGCCAACTACAGATATACTCAATACAATAATATATGCTATTGCAGTATCAACATTGTACTTGCATTAATAGCCAATATTATTGCATTGAGTATTTTATGTAGCTGACAGCCCGCAATTACATATGTTATTGGCTACTTTTTTTTCTGTGTACGTTTCCTCGTAACAGCTTATGCATTATGAATTACATAGTATGAAAAACATTACTAATTCTTACTAAAAAAAGTTGTTTATAACGCAATTAAATTCATATTTGTCTGTTAATAAAGATATTTACCTATAAGGTAAAAAATTTACCAATGTAAAACATTTTTTATTCATTACAAATAGCTTTAAATTTATAAGCATTACCTCGCCATGAAAAGTGAAGTTGCCCTCCCATATAAAAGGTATCAGCCATAACTTGTACAACTCGGGCACAATAGCTTTTGGTAATTTCACATCTATTTTTTTCGTTGTTAGATTCGAGAAACCTTCTTCGGTCTTTGAGCCAGAGCATGTCTGAACTTGGTGACAAGGTGCAAAGTAATACACCAATAAACCAGTAGCGAACAAGCCGATCAGGAAAAAAACGCCCAGGAAGATAGCACCACGCCAGGAAATCGAACAGTCACTTTTGTTTTTGAATGTAGTTGTTCGCGCGTCCATCGTCGTCAGAACCTTAAAGCTGAGTCATATTACACGTAAACTTGGTAACAAAGATATACATATGTGCATTTTTTAACTTTATTCTTCTTTCAATATTTAATTACTGCTTATCGTAATTATAAATAAGTGAACATTATTTTTTATTGTCTACACCATGAAATTATGATGTTCATGTTCTTTCTTTATTCTTGTTTATTGTTATATAACTGTATCAATAATAATGATTTAATTTTTTATCTTATTCAAAAAACATACAAAAGTTTTCGTCAGATCTTAGTCAACATGACATCCTTATTAGGATACTCAAGCGATTATTTGGGTAGTGCAATTGTCACTAATTCTCTTTAATCTTAATTAATATTTCTTCATAAATTTCCTTAAATGAAATTTGCAAGTTTAATGTACCCGACAAAATTTTAAATTAATGTATCTTTAGAATTAACGTAATTAAACCATGTTTTTCCATTTTAAAGATTAAAATTCGAATAAGAAATTATGTAACTTAAAATTATATAAGATTATAAAAACATTTATTATAAATAATTTATCACAATATAAAAAAAAATTTGACGCATAATTGAAAAATATATTTGATCCCCTAGGTCTGCGAATATCAAATGGAATGGAAGAATCTATTTAATTTGCAAATTCTTTTTTTATTATTACATTTAAAAATATTAAAAAGTTTAATATATAATGCTTGTTTTTAATTTTTTAAAAGAAATAAATTTAACAAATTTTATTAAAATAATATTAAAATTTCCACAAAATATTAAATATAAATTTTAATATAAATATACAAAATATAAAATTAAAAATGTAGACTTTACTTCTTGTATAGAAATTACCAGTATCAGCGTAATGTTATCGTATAAATGCTGCAGCAGAAGGTTGCACCTATAATTATATAAATAATTAATTTATATAAAAGTAATAAATACACAAATTTGTAAAAACGGTAGTAAAAGTCGCTTTAAATATACATATATAAACATCCATTTAAATTTCTTCGAAATACTTGATTGACCAATCAAACTAAAGAATTTTATTTATTAATTAATTAAAAAATACTTCGAAATATTTGTAGTATTTAATAGACCTTAACTAGGGATGATAAATACTTGCATATTTATATTATTATCTATATCAGTAAATGAATGTAACAATAAAAAGAGAAAAATGAAAACGACAATATTATATATAGACATTCATAATATCTTTTACAATGAAATGGAGTAGAAAAGTCGAGCTAAACACAATTGCAAAGATAACGCGATCGTATATTTGAAGTTGAAATGATATGCCTAACGATATCTCTTTGTCTAACGACGCAAAAAGAGGACATGCTCATTTAAATTTTAACTATACTTTACTCTTTTTTTCTAAATTTGTAATACGTTTTAACTGCAAAAAATGTTTTTATAAAAGATTAATACAATTATGTAATTGTAAAGAAATGCATAAACTACTTGGCCTCTTATTAAATAATACATGCTAAATAAAGTGTTTTTGTTATAATTATGCAAGAGAAACTTAAACATACCTAATTTGTATTAAATAAAGAAACGCTGCGCTGAGCTCAGCAAACGTTTTACATCGTAATTCAAACAATATCACACGTTTGATCACGCGGTTTTCATTTGCAGACAATTAACTTTTCATCGGTAAATTTTTTCACCTATATAAATTTGTTGCGCCTAAATTTTCACTTTCCAAACGTCTATACATAACAATCAGTCTCGTCAATTTCACTCGCGTCGGAGAAAAAACGTAAAGCAATTTAAGAAATTTGTAACGGCGCGGCGTTGCAGTTACCTTCGTACCGTCGTCGCACCGTCACACTGAGCATCCGCTCAATGATTTGCGCATAACTGTTTAAGAGACAGAGCACGATATAACTTTGTCTATCCCTTTCTTAAAAGAGAACGTTACCAAGTTACGTAATATTAACAATCGTAATATTTACATCAGTTATATAAAGATTGATTTGTATAAAAAGAAGCTATATTTTTCTGCCGCTAATGGAACTTTGTCTTTCAAAATAAAATAAATCTAGTTTATATTTCTTCAAAAATATAAAAAATCAAACTCTCTCACTTTAAAATTTTCTAACTAAGACGTCATTTTTCGCAATAACATTTTTACAGATTTTTTCGGGGAAAGAATATTTCACAGATGCTTGATGTTAGCATCAAAACTATTAAATTGTTTGTTATTTTAATTTATGAATTAATTATTTTGATTTCATGTAAGGATTTTAAACTGGCGAATATACGTGGTTTACATGAACTGGAGATTGCATAAAAATTTACACAAAAATTATTATTGGACATCAAGACTTGTCTCGACCGAAAAATGACACTTATTATTTCTTGTATTAATTTCTCAGATGTTTCAAAAATAGCTAGTAAATGTAAAATAACGTAGTAAAATAATAATAATAAATAATAATTTAAATAAAACATAAATAATAATAGTAATAATAATGATGTTTATTTAAAAATTTTCCAATATTTTATTAATATACAAATAATGCTTCTTTATTAATATAATCGCATTTGTACTAATTTTTTATTTAGCTTGTGCATTAAATCCTTAAACAATTCTTGCAAATTATTTGATATAATTTTAGTACTTACCGTAAAATAGGGCACTAATACATATTATGCTGAATTACCTTATATTAACAATAATAAAACTATGAGTTTTGTTATAACTAAACAAACTAATATAATCATTTTTTATCACTTTCATTATTAATTAACTAAAAAAATTTTACTTAAAAAATTATAAAGAAAATTAATAATTAAAAAATACATTTTTGTTTCTTTATTAATAAAAAATGTAATAGATGTATAACAATGTTTGTAAAAAATCAATACGATTTTATTATATGTATATGACATGTATCGATATCTTCAAAATAAAGCAATATTATATTGTTTCCATAACATTCTGCTGTTATAAAATACAGACTGTCACATAATAGTCGCATTGTTAATCTTTAATGAATAATTAAATCTTAGGTTGAGCGTTACTTATCATTACTTTGGCGTCAAAATGTCATCGAACATGTCAAAATAATGATAAATAACATCAGCTTACTATATGGGATTTTATCGCACAATTGTTAATGTTATTAATGATTATATAGCGGGTATTCATGTATTAAGAATAGAGGATTCTTTGATATTCTAAGTACATGAAGCATTGACTCATGCTCTAAACGATACTTGATTTTTAAGCAAGAATCTTTTAACATATGTATAATATATTTGTTACATATAAATATTTTTATTGTCTTTATTGAAAGATGAGCGATTAAAAATTATCTAGTTATTTTCGACATATATTATAATTGTGTTTAATGTTTCATAATAGTTGTTAAAAGCGCGACTTCTATTAATTATACATGAGTATTTGCAACAATTATTATTTTCTAATTATTTTGACCTAATATACAATTATCTATAATCTATTATAAATTAATTTGCAGCAATATATTCAGACATTTAGTCAAGAAAAAATACAACTTTTAAAAATTGAGAATTTTGCAACAAGTCTGCTACCTCTCATAATTGTTACTTCGAACACGAATCCTCTTTCTTACTTCTCGGTATTTAATGGATTCCAGTGGTAAATTTCTTCAGACTTAAAGTAAGTGTGCAGTTATAATTCAAAATCTATTATAAAGGGAGATTAATAATATTATCACTTCCCATATTAAAATATACTCCGTAATTTCAACGGCACATAATGAGGAATGTGAACACAAAACACTGTGAGCGTTATGCCACTCTGCATTATAAATATCGCATTAATCCTGGCCATATATTTACAAATACATACAAAAACATATAATACTCTTGTACGATTCAACGACAGATTTTACAATTTCATTTCTCGTGCCTCATTTATAGTTTATCGTGTACAGTCAAATTTTCGTGAGCAACACTTTGGCGCTACGATATGAATTCGATCGTAAAATCAAACAACTTATGTATGTTGCACTCACGAAACAACATCGCAAGAGAAAGAGAGAGAGAGAGAGAGAGAGAGAGAGAGAGAGAGAGAGAGAAAGAGAGAGTCGAATAATTTTCTATCAGTATCAACGATTACGCGGTGTTTCTCTTCAGCCAATCGAGAATCGTCACTTGATTGTTGTCGATCCATCGTATGTTGGATTCCGAACGTTCTATCACTTGCTGTATAGTTCGCGTTGCGGTACCAAGTTCATCTAAGTGTTCCTTTGCAAATTCTACCAACTAAAAAGATAACATACGAAAAGTGGTTACGTTAAAAAATTACTTTTCTTTGAAAAAGTAAAGTCCTTGTTAAAAATTAATATATTACATATGTTCATCCATTTACCAAATTTATTAAAGAATTATATCAACATTTATACTTCCTAAAGTAAGTTACTTTTAAGAGGATGCTGGTGATAGGTCTGTTTTGTCAATTAAATTGCATGCAATGTTTTTAAAAAAAGTAACTTTTTGTTGATTATAATGGATCACAATTTGATTGATAAAACTAAAGTTGTCAGCATCTCTTTAAATTTAAATCACTTCTAAAATATATCCATATCATCACTTCTCAACTTACGTCTTTCAATTCGTATCTTGTACTTATTCCTACTGTTGCTGACTTTATGATGTTATTGACAGTCGATAGCGACTGCCCAAAACTGAAAGTAATAAAAAAACTTATTATATCAAGCTTCTAGAAATAAAATATAATATTTAAAAAAATATATAAATTGTATACAAATATAAAAATAAAAACTCAATTGCTCACTATTCTCTAAGGTGCCTCCATTTGTTTCTGAAGTAATTAAACACGAGTGGCTGCCCGACAATGTTATTTGCGACCGATCCGAAAACTCGGGTGGCGTCCTGCTTCCTGATTCCTGAATTCTCCTTGATAGCCCAATCTAAGAATCGATTCAACAGCCATACCTCTCTTGTACAGGCTAATGCCTGTAAGAGCAGATCCTTCTCTGATCCTACATTAGTTCTTTGGTACTGTTGCCAAGCGAATTCCCAATCGCTCTGCCCACCTACTCGAATGGCCGTGCAATAAACCACGCTCTTCAAGTTCGGCGAAATTCTAAAACGCAAAGTTTTTATGAAAATATAGGTAAATGATTTAATTAATTATTCCCTACAGACATAAACGAAGAATTTATAATATAATAATTCCAATATGTCTAATCAGCAAATCATTCATCTTGCATTAGAAAAACTATTTGGTTATAATAAAAAATAATTTAATTAAAATATATTAAGTAAAATCATTTAATTAATATAAACAAATAGTTTATTACCTATATGTATTTCGCAGAACCAATCTAACCCTTTTTTTTACATTAAACAAAATATTTTACTAAATTTTTTTCTAGTTTATAGTCTTATGCATTAAAGAATGCAAAAATATACCAATAATTTAATCTTAAGCAATATAATATTTTTACTTACGGATTGTTAATTTCTGGATTAGGAGTGTTACGCCAATCCTTAAATTGTTGTACGGCATTCATAACACAATCCTCATGATCAAAGTTACACGCCCAATTTAGAACGTCAATTCGAGTGAAGACGGTCAATTGAGGATCTCCCATTTTGTCAATGAAGCCAACTTGCTTATACACATTGTCGAGCAATTTTAATACGTATAGCTAAAGGATATTAAAGATTAGAGAATGATAAAGTATTATTTATATTTTATGTTAACATTATGAAATTAATTAATTATTGATATTTTTCAGAAATATCTAACACTGATGGTACTTTTATGTGATGAATACATACTCTAAATGTATCATAGCCATCTGTTTTGAGTAACATATCTTTAAGATAATCCATGGCACTGAAAGCTGCTTTCCAAGGCAAATACTCGATTTCATGGGCCAAGTAAGATGTAACATCAAAAGCAATGGTATAATCAAGTTTGCCAGCTCTAGCTAAGTTAAGAGCGTCATCAATCAACTGTGCTCGATTAATCGTCGAGATATCTTTGAAATTCTGCTTATTCAATTGTTTGATTATCATCTGCCAATTTGCTCTATCATAATTCACTCTATAGTATCCTGTCACATAAGCACAATATACATATATTATCTAACATCGTATTTATATTTTTATTTATATTTTTACATTTTTATTATTAAATATAAATAATATGTCTATTACTTTTTAAAATATTTCTAAAATTTTTCTTCTAAAAGTTTCAATAGTTTCCCTTATATATTTCGATTTACATCTTTTAAAATTAAAAATTTATATTATTAGTTAGAAAACTCATTCTCGATATATTTCTAACAGATTTTTTTTTTAACTTGTAATAGAGAAAGTCCAAAAATTATCTGACAATTATTTTCTTAATAAAAGCAATAAAGATTAATATAATTAATAAATTATAAAGGTATTTCTTATTTTTGTCACAGAGAAATCTGATTCTTTCTTTAACGTTTAAATGAATATTTCATTAGAATGTGATTACCCGTTTCTTGAATGTTGAAAAGTACCCACTGAGATGGGCTCACATCCAAATCGTTAAGGATAATCGAGCGTTCAGCTTTCATCCATTTCATGGGTTGAGTATTATTGAAGTTTAATTGCTTCTCGCTCGTATAAGTGATGGGTACCCACCACAATGGTTCCGACTTGTCAAATGTAACCGTCGTGCCGCTATTACGAAGCAGAAAGCGTTCCTACAAAAGATACAAACGATATTTATAATGCAATTATTACTTAAAGTGTAATAAATACATTAATCAAATAACTATTTGCTACAATATAATATCATATACATCTTTATAATTTTTTTGTAACAAAACAATATACGTAATAGAAAAAATATCAATTAAAAGATGACTATACGAGTCAGAGAAATTTTATTTATTAATATGTCATTTAATAAGTTACACATTATATTTAATTTGTAGTTATACCTGTGTCAGTATAATGCTACCGTTATTGTAGGCTCGTGTGACAGTAATGAGAGGAAAACCGGTTTGCAGAGTCCAAGTGTCCATTATTTCTTTAACAGTTACGCTTGAATCAAGTACCTTGTCTTTGTGAGCTTGTTTGGTCAAAGCAAGCCACAAATCATTTTGCTCAGCACTTTGATAAGCTCTATTAAATATATCAGAATACCATCAATTATTTTTGCATTACATAAAAATTGATTTTTAGAATATTGTTTACATTTATAATTACGTACAAATGTTAATATGTTAATTATTATTGTTTCTTTATAGGTTGCTTTATGTATTAATTAGTAGAAATATTTAGAATATAAATTAATTTTTACTCACTTTCCATTTAAATAATTAGTTAGACCCTTCTTGAAAACTTCTGTTGTGAGAAAATGATCCATCATTCTTATTATGGAAGCACCTAAGAAATTTTAATTGTAATTATTATAAATTTTACTTAAAATTGTTATAATCTATATATATTGTCAAGAACCTTTTCCATAAGATATCTTGTCAAATATTTCACTAATTTCATCCGGATGGCCGACTTCAATGGATATGGGATGGGATGATTCTAAAGCGTCTAAACTAAATACATTTTGAAGATCGTGGACGACGAATTGTTCCAACGCTTTCCACGTCGGTTCCACCTGCATGTGTTCCAAAAGTATAAAAGTTTTAATATTACAATATATAAAATATATTCATGAGTGCTCAAAGCACTTTAACATTTTCTAAATCAAATTTTTTCACCGATTTACGATTAATGCAACGTTACAATAGCTATTTTGACATCGTATGCGATGTGTAATGCAGTATCGATTGAACGGCTTACCGCATTCATGCCAATGTATTCCATATAACTGGCAAAACCTTCGTTCAACCAAAGATCTGTCCACCAACTTGGAGTCACTAAGTTTCCAAACCACTGATGCGCGAGCTCATGAGCTATTACGACGGCTACCCGTTGCTTGCTACCGCTGGTCGATATGCCTTTCTGATACAACATCGCTGTCTCTCTAAATCGGCAAAATAACGAAATAATTATTTCTATATGTCACTATTATATGAAATTACTATACAAAGAAAAATATAAAAAGAAGTTTTTGTTAAAAATAATTTGTAAAATTGAGTAAATAAAAAATAAAAATAAATTATTTTACACTTTAAATTTCTAAACAGTTTATCATTATTAATGTTATAAAAAAAGGTAAATGTAAAATTATATAGGATAAATGAAGAAGAGACATTCCTGCTAATGCGTGACTGATTTTCTTACCTATATGTTATCAATCCCCAGTTCTCCATAGCGCCGGCGGAGAAATCAGGCAACGCGACCATATCCATCTTCGGCAATGGGAATGTGATCTTGAAGTAATCCTCGTAGTATCTGAGTATTTTTGGTCCAATATCTAAGCTATATTGTGATTGATTAATGGCATCGTGACGCGCCCAAACTCTAAAGTTACCATCTTCCGATTTCCGTACATCAAAGTCGGAAACTATAAAAGCCACTAAGTACGTAGACATTGGTACCGAACGCTCGTAATGATCCCATAGGTATGTATCTAAGCCGGGCCTAATGATTAATCAACAAAAAATATTTCTTAAAATTACGCAATACTCACTTAAATAGTTCGTTTTAAAATCAATGTAAGAATCAATATAGAAATGAATTTTTAAAAATCAAGTTTTAGAAAAATGAGAATCAAGATTTTTTTATACCAAATAGAATCAAATCGAATTTTATTTCTTTGTTTGACTTTGAATCGAACTAAATCAATGAAATTTTGCTCTAAAAATTCAAATCAAATTAAATTGAACTGAATTATTAAGACATAACTTTTAATTAACGTAATTATTGTTGGGTGGAATTTTAAATAATAATGAAGTTTGTATGTAAGAAAAAATAATACGGTTTACATAATATAAAATTATTTTAGATATAATTTTTCAAATTGTCAATATATGTAATCTGAATCTGTTAGATTTGAAATTTTTGAATAGTTTGGAATTAAATCAAAATCGAATCAAATTTTATCTGATTCGAATAATTCGTAAATCTCTATCAAATAAATTATGAATTATTTTTTATCACCTTTATTTTCTATTTAAATATTAGTAATAATATTTTTTAATTTATAAATTTTCTCAATGCTAAATAAATTAGTATAGAGAATGAAAAATATATTTTTTATAAATTTTATGAGAAGAATACTTAAATAACTATTGCTTTAATTATGTTAAATTTTGTCATAGACACTTTGCGTTAAACAAAATGTACATTGTAAAAAAAATCCATTCAGTTAATTCAATTTAATAGCAATCGTGAAAATTACTTCAGAAAATACAAACCAGATTTATGAAACCGACGCGGCGGCGCCAGCACGAAAGTATGATATACTACAGAGTTACTCACACTGGCATTGGTTCCCCTTTTCTGGGCATATTCGAAATAGATGTCATGTTCTTGGGACGTGCTATGTTGATTTGGAACTTGGCTTTCAAAGCTGGTTCGTCGAAACACGGGAAAGCGCGGCGCGCATCCGTTGGTTGAAACTGAGTCGTAGCAATCCATCTATAATGCAGAACCGAGATACCTTTAGCAAACAGTTGACAGAAGTCCTTGTTTGAGCCTGTACGTGAGCTAAACCGCAACAACGTGAGCTAACACGCAACCGCAATAAGACTGTTCAAAGGATAATTACTCGCTCTGCTCATTAATCAAAACACTTCGCCTTGATAAGTCTGATTATGAGATAATGCTAGAAATCAAGGATTTTAGTGAAATGATTAAAATAACGGTTTTTATTTTCCTCTTTTTCTTTTAGAAAATAAATTCAAGTTCGTCTTTTGACGTTCAAATTCATCTACGATATAATACAGCCATATCTTTTTTATTTAATTAAATGACATATATGTAAATTAGAATTTCAAGTTTAAAATTTTAATTAATTTTTATCGTTATTTCTTAATATTCATTTTCATTTGAGCACATTTCTATCTTTTTAAATAATTTTTTATTCAAGATGAAACGGTAAGTTTTTGTATTATTTTCAAATGTAATATAGAACAATGTCATTTCTTAATTACTTTTTTATTATTTTGTTATGTGCATGTCTGTCTGTCTGTATGTATGTGTGTGTGTGCGTGTGTAACACGCCCTTAAATACATTTAATTAAATCAATTAAATAATGAGAAACAATTCTTGATTTATACTTGGCACAAAGTTTTATTGCAACATCGTTTACCTCGTCTGATTGCCGACCGTATACGAGCTCCTGTAGAAACCTTGCAGATAGTCGTTCAGATGGCCAATGAACTTGAGATGCACGACGTATTGCTTGCCTTTTCTCAACGTGTTCGATGTTCTAATCACGAGGAACTGCCTGTCTGTGTCATTTCTCTGCTCCACGATCCCGATTACTTTGGCCTTACTGCTCTCATTGTTAGCTGAGTACTCTCTGATACTCGTAAAGTCCTCATCGATTTTCATGTCGACAGCGTGCAATGTAACATTGTCCGTATCCTTTGTCACATTTACCAAAATTTTTACCTAAAAAATCAATAATATTTCTATTTTTATAAGACAATATTTATAAAACTAATTTAATTTCGAAGTGTTACTAAATTTGAATACTATATTTTTATATATAAAGTTCCTAATTATGCCATTAAAGTCCCCAAAGACATTTTGAAAGAGAAAGGTTGTAGAGGAAGGTTGCTGAAACCTCCCATCACTTTTCATATAAAAACTTATAATTCAGAAATCATAAGGAATCATTTTTCTTCATATTATTACAAAATACAATATTTTCCCTTTTTTGTTATTTTCATAAAATATTTGTTTTACATTATTATAATTTTTTAAAATAAGCAATTTTAATAAGCATGCTTGGGTTTTAAATTGCACTACAGAATATCAAAATCACAGTGATTCTCTACCGTTCACAAAGTCTATATTACTTTATTCAATTTTTAAAATAAAATTATAATCAATAAAATAGATTTCTCTTTTGTCGACAAAATACACATTTAAATATTCTATTCCAATAGCAATAAAAAAAATTGTCACGAGACAGAACAAATAGTTCGCAATAAGTAAAAGAACGAAAATAAAGCTTAACGGGGAGTTAAGAACGGAACGCACGTGATCTGCCTAAGCCTATTCCCCATGAATCCCGCATAATGAAAGTAAACGGTTGCGTCAATCACTAGGTGCGTCTCTCTTCGTGTAACTACAGTGTAACAGCTTACGTATAGAATTGGGAATTAAGTACGTAGGCATTACGCTTTCAATTCTCACTAGAAAGTAGACATTCGTTCGTTACGTAGTCAAACCGGTTTATCTGTCAATAATTGGAAGTCGTGAAGAAATCTCTTACAATGTCAAAAAAAGGGAGAGATAATAAAATATCTGTCTAGATAGATATTTTACATTCACATTAAATACAACAATTAATAATAAACATAAAATATTAAAATTAATGTATAGATCTTTAAAAAAGCATCTAAATAATAAAATAACAAATTATTATGAATAATTTGTTATAAAAAAGTATTATTCTATGAACTATATTTATATATCATATATTATATATATAAATTACATTCAATGGAAAAAATTAATGCATGTAATCCGTTTACAATTATTTCCCTCTTGCGAAAATGGCATAAAAAAAGATATTTGTTTGAAATGTTAGAAAATGTGCTTACCAACCGTTAAAAAAATTGACATATTATACAAAATATATGTTACTAAGTTAAAAAATATTACCTCGCCATGAAAAGTGAAGTTGCCCTCCCATATGAAGGGAATCAGCCATAATTCGTACAAATCAGGTAAGACAGCCTTTGGTAATCTGACATCCAATTTCTTCTTTGTTGGCACTGTCGGAAAACTCCTCCCGCTCTGTAAGAATGAATCGCCACCAGAACTCGTGCAAGGTTGAACATGTTGTTTCTCCTCGAGGCAAGGTGCAAAATATAGGTACACCAATGAACCAGTGATGACCAAGCTGATTAGGAATATCGAGCCTAGGAGGAAAGCGCCACATCGAGAAATTGTGCAGCCTCTTTTGCGCCCGAATGTGGTTGTATGTGCGTCCATCATCGCCAAAACCTCACGAGACTGAGTCATATCATGAGTAAGCTTATAGGAAAAAAGAGACACATATGCATATTTTTCAGTTTTACCGCTTCTCTAATTTATACTTATTATTACTTGGCATAGTTGATAAATAAATTTACGTTATTTCTTTTAACTTCGTTCACATCATCAATTTATTTTTTATAATGCTTCGTTACATTTTTCTATTAATTATTATGTAACTGCGTTAGAGTAATTTTAATGAATCTTAAAACGGAATTATAACCAATTCTTACATTGTAATTCCTTAAAATCTTATTTTTTAATCTTATTTTGCAAAATTTTTTTATTGCTACAAATAAAATATTAAAAACATCGAATATTTTTCTTATAGAAATAAAAAGTAATTTGCGCGAGAAAGAAATAAGATTAGAAAAATAATATTTTAAAAAATAGCAGTAAGATATTTTTATATATATGTCAAAATTTCTATAATTAAAATAAAAATTGTAAAATTTTCACAAAATATATAATCCAATCTTATTTTTCTTATACAGAAATTATAAAGTCTACGTCATCATAATTGCTATTGTAGAAGATCATATATGTGTTAGCTGATGATTATACGTATAATTTCTGTGTGCAAAGGTGTAAACATCGAAGCTCAAAGTAACAGGAAAATTCAATCGCTTTAAATCCATGTATCGACAGGTTACACGTGTACAGGCTGTTATTGCCTCTGTCAGTATCAGCAAATAGATATAAATAGGAAGACAGAAGGGAAAAGAAAAAGGAAAAAGAGAAAATACAAATATAGTACCTTTAACAATAAAATAGGATGCAAAAGTCAGTCGAAATATTTCAAAGCTAACCTCGATACATATAAATCAATTGCTGTTGAAATGATATGCCTAACGATTTTCTTACCTAATGACGCAAAAGGAGATATATTCATTTAAACTTTAACTACTCTTTAATACATTTTTTTTCAATCTATAATATATTTTTAAAAAAAGAAACAAGGTCAATACATGAGCATAAGAAGAGTTTAAGACAGGAATAAATAAATAGTAATTTATTTCATCCTTACATTTAATGAAATGTTCCGACTTTACTTAATCTTTTTTAATCGTTGTGTGTCTAAAACTCATATAACAAATAACAGTAAAAATTACATGAGAAAATAAAATTATAAATATTAAAAGAATAAAATAAAAACAAAGTTTGTTACATATGTTAAACATATCTGATCTAAATTGCGCGAATCATATTATACTATTTATTTGACATCTCTGGCACTTTGACACAATCTCCTATTCTTTTGTTTAATATTTGTAACTTTTCTTATGTTATGTATTGACCTTGTCATATGAGTTTTACACTCCAGACAATGGTTTAAAAAAATCGAAACATTTTGTTAAATATAACGAAATAAATAGTTATCTGCTTCAAACTTTATTTTCTCGAGCTCGTATATTGACCTTGTTTCTTTTGTTAAATTTGCCTAAATGTTACACGAGACTTTACTTTCATACATATTTTGTTAATATGTTTTTAACTACTTACAAAAAAATGTTATTCAAATATATTTTCAACATTCTTTTCTAACTTAATAAAGAAAAATATATAAATATATAGATATGTAGTTTTTAATTAAATACAAACTTTTGTTTCATTTTACATTAAAAAGAAATATTGTTTAAATATTTTTATAAAATTGTTTCAAATATATACAAAGAAAACAAAATTAGTGAAGACATTCAACCTTTAACTATTTGTAATCTTGAAATTGTACATATGTATATTTGACTCCTAAGTTTAAGAAAACACTTTCAGTCGAGTGAAACACAAATAAAAATTTTGACGAAGATTATTATATCGAGAAAACTTTTTATCCCGCATAAATCGGGTGAAGGCAACCGATCATTGAAAGTAATTTCACGTTCCAAACGGTTCGAGTGAGCGTGTCAAGGAAATGCGAATGACGTGCCTGAATTGATATAAGGTTCTTGCACCGACGATCTGTCGTGAAATAATCTTGCAACAATTACAACACAATCCTGCGTGCATTGACCAAGACAGCAGTGTAACAATTTAAATTAAAGATGGTCGAATTGTGCGAATCAGCCGCATAAATGAATTAAAATTGACACAATTTTTTAATAAAAATGTTTGAGATATTTCAATAAATATTACACTAATTGTAAGTAAAAGAAACACATTATATTGTGTGGTACATCATGTGATGAATTATTTGTTCGTTTAAACAATACATGTGTCTGCTTTTGCTGTAATTACGGAAGATGAACTACATTTTAAACGAGCTGCTTAATTTGTATTTAAATGAAGAAACGCCGCGTCGAGCTCAGCAAACATTGAATATCACAAATTAAACACATGTTTAGTATTTTTCATTTGCAGACAATTTACGATTCGCCGGTGAATTACTTGTTGCACCTGTCTTTCCGCAAACACCCGCGGATCAGTCAGTCGCGCCGACTTCGTGTCATA
This sequence comes from Monomorium pharaonis, assembly GCF_013373865.1. Lineage (NCBI taxonomy): Eukaryota > Metazoa > Arthropoda > Insecta > Hymenoptera > Formicidae > Monomorium > Monomorium pharaonis. The sequence goes on along the minus strand of NC_050472.1, from coordinate 21,788,376 downwards.
ATAAAAATGGCATAATGTTCCGGGAATCTGCGATGGCATCACAAATTTCCCTCGACGCACTGTCGCATCATGCCTACACCTCATGCCATCAAAGGCAAGATTATCTACTGCATTTATACTCTGTAGGACAGGAAAGTTGATTGCAGATTTCCTGAACACACCCACTCTATTGCCGGAGACTATAAAAAAACTCTTGCATAAGAAAATGACTCTTTAGTGTTTCTACGGCTACGTACATCCTCTCATTATACCTTACCGATACGACATCATTCAAGGTTATTCAAGGTTCAAAATATTTTAAAGGGCACTACGCTCATATACATCTATTTTCGAAAAAATACTTCTTTCTGCCGTCGAGAGATAAAAGAGAAAAAAATCGTTGGCTTGACTGAACGTTCCAACTTGATTAAATTTCTCAGTTTAACTTAACTACATACACTTAAACTGAAGAAACTTGAATCACACTGAAAAAAGTTAGTCAAGTTAACAACTCCTTTTCTCGGTGTAGAATAAATTTAATATATTATTTTATACTCAAATCAAATCAAATTAATCAAACATAGTATTTAATGTTTTAATCCCTACTGAATCGCATTATTTGCAATATATTTCTTATAGTACAGAATAATATTTAATGAAAATGATGAAGGCAACACTTGGATATAATAAATCGGTACGTGTAAGTCAACGTAAACTGAAAGACGAGTCTCTCCTAAGTTTTCCGCGTCGTAAGTCGGTAAAGCCGATTAATATTGTGAATTTCGGTTCTCGCCTGTAACCGATCGCTAAACTCACACGATAGTTATCTCTCGTCCTCGTGGATCTCGTTCTCTTCTATTCCACAACACTTCGTACCATCGAGCGCCGATCGGAAAACAGGATCACCATCGGCAACGAAAGTGCTCCGCTCCGCTCGATGGTTCGCGCGCAACTGCCAAGGAACAGGGCGAGATACAGCTTCGTCGCTTCCTCTCCTGGTCATCCAGGTTTCCTGGTCGTCGCCTCGATCGTCATATCGGCCATCGCTTACTTGTGTCCTTCCACCTGCCAGATCACGTGTGTGCCGCCTTCCGAATTGCGGGATACCGTATATGAGCGGTGTCTGGTTTGTCGCGAGCAACGATCGTAACGATCGATATCCAGGAAAAACATGTCTCTCTCTCTCTCTCTCTCTCTCTCTTTTTCTTACAAGCATGTATGCAAAGTAATCCAAATCCAGTGTGTCCCGGAGTTCATTGAACTCTGGTGAGTTTTTCAATCAGTTTCTTTCTTCTAATTACTTCATGTTTTCTTGAAGTAAAACGTTTTCCAAAATTGCCATTAACTGTTTAAAATATTGTTTAATATTTAACTGGTTTAGAAATATTTATAAAGCTCCGTTAGAGTTCTTGTACGAATTTTTGCATCGCAAATCCTACCCAACCAGTACATATTAATTCATGGAATATTTCCACAATTTCCACCAGGAAGATCGCATATTTATAAAAGCCTTCTTTAAGAAGATAGATATTCTGAGAATAATCTTATGAGTTTTCAAAAAGTATATATCTTAGATGTCTTCAAGAACATTTTCACATATATATAATAGAAAATTCCATCCATAATTTGACGCAGTAATCATTATTTTTCTTTCTCAATTACTTTATTATACAAGACTCTTGAAAAATCAATGAGGAATAATTCCATATAGAACATACAAAATATTATTTCAGTATAAATACTTATTTAAATTTAAATTACAGAGAAGATTCATATTCTTCTATAAGAATATTAGTATATTTAAAAATATTCGTGTAGGAAGAGCTGTAGAATATACATATAAGAATTGAAATCTTCTCTCTGTGTACTGACTAGGTATTCACGATCGTAAAATTCATTTATTAAAGAAAGCTTTTTGTTGTAAATACATAATTTTTTTATTTATTGTTGATAACAAAGTAACTAAAACTGAAAAAACTGAAGTGCAAAAAGAACGGAAATCTATCGACTTTAATAGACGAATAGAAATCACGTGTTTATGCGATAGAAATGACCTTCTCATGCCCCACCAGAAAATCGTTAAATTACAATGCCATGCGTAAGTGCGCGTCTAATATACGGTTGAAATATTATATTCAAAAACTACATATAATCGCACTATACATTCGAAAAACTGTTACATTGTTCTTTATTACTCTAAATGGATTTCTTGTAAAGTATCAATAATTCAGATATTTACACAGAACTTGCTGACCCGTCTAAAACGCACATTATTCGTAATGATTAATCAATCACCGAAAGACAGAAGAAAGATAAAATAAGAAATATGTTGTTTACGTTAAGAAAGTAATCTTGTTTCAAGCAATAATTTAAAACTATCCGGTAGCCGTTTACTACGAACTCATAAAAGGATTCACACCGTGTTAACACGATAATTGGTCTATGTGTATTAATTATCTGTATAATGTTATACGTAATAGTGATGTATATATATATAGTGTGTACAATCTTTCTTCGGAAAAATACCTCGAAAAGAATGGTTTGTGTAAAATCTAATTCACTATACTACAGTATTTTTAATTAATTAATTTTAATTGTTTTATTAATTCAATTTTAAGCATAATATTGTTCTATAATTTTATATTGTATTAAAACAATTGTATAAAGACTTTATATACATAAAAGTATTTCATTTTTATTAATTTTTATTTAGGTTATAACATTACTATTTTATGAGCACATTTTTATTAAGATTTTTAATATATTTTACTTTTATAGAATACAAAATATAGTTTTTAACAACGTAACTCAAACTTAAGTCCTATCTGATTAACGTTTCATAACAATCTGCATTTAATTAAATTTTCGAAGTACATCTGTTCTTTTCTCGATAGTTATATTTGTTTTATCTTTAGTAGGCGTATTTGTAGATACAATTATGCAATCAACACGAGTATTTACAATAAAAATCAGCAGCGATAGAGAAGCTATCGAAATAAATTCAAAGACATAAACATTTGTTTAGTTTGTACAAACATTACATTGTACGACATTCGATAAATTTTCTGTGTATGAACCAAGCGCGATATGGAGAAAGATATATCTACATATTCTACATCATGCATCTAACATCGTTTCCCTTAACTCGAAAGAACTCTAAACTTTTATACGCGCAAGCAAAGAAGATCACAAAATTTTATCTACGGGTTTAATCAGCAAATCTCTTTTCTAACTGTTCTCTATGAAGATATATGACAAATAA